>NC_054607.1:18213512-18522262 GCF_004785595.1 Juglans microcarpa x Juglans regia | reverse complement strand
CCCCGGTTGCTTTTGCATGCCTCTCAACAGCACGATATAGGCGATCGAGACTGTACAACACCAGTCCAAACATACACTGTGCATCCTTTTCCTGAAAAGTACATGACGTGAGGATTTTTTTCGACTTTAAACCAGGAGTGGTGTTTTATTATTGAAGCAAGTGACGTTTTATTATCTTCTTAATTCGCAAATAATGATGGAAGTAGCCCAAATACTTGTCATTCATTCAAGTACACAAGAACCTTTTTTTTTATAAGTTCAAGTACACAAGAACCTGGGAACAATAATTGTCAAATACCAGTTATGAAATTGGATCAAAATACTCGATAACATGCAACTGAATTGTTGGAACTTTTGCCGTACTCTAAAACAATATATATCCGGTAAATTATTTTTCAGTTCCCTTTTAAATTTCTATGATGAGATCTGGCCACACAATAAGATAGAAGGTAAATGATGATGTTGCAGATTTCTGCCAGAGAACCCAAATGTATATGGAAGCCTTGTGTCCTTGCATGTGTTGCTGTGACTGATGGTGGTTGCGAAGTAGGACCATAAAACACCAGAGTTATGACAGTGCACCACCAAAAGTAAGCAGTCTAGGAAATAGAGATCCTATAGAACACTATCCAAATATTAAGACAATTCTGTCATTAGTAAACTTGTCCCCAATCTACATCATGCTTACCACCCAATCATACGAGATAGTGTGGCATTAAATATTAAGATATTAGCAGAAATTTCCTCGAGCGGAGAATAAGTGCAAAGGGTGTTAATTCAATCTAACAACTTGCAAGTGGGAGGGGTAATTCAGGGAGATAGAAGACAGCCTATAGTAGTGCTCATTAAAAGTTGAAAAGGAAAGTTTTCTTTGCCTATCATCAAAACTGTGGCTTTAAGAGAAGGTTTAATTCAGGATGTTACTTGAGGGATGCATAAAATTCATATAGACTGACATGAAATTCATTGCAGAAAGTCCTATCCATACTAATAATATGCAATGGAACATTGCAAACCTGAATTCATGATTTTATGGCTTCTATGGGCTTAGCTCTTTCTAATACCGAAAAAGTAAAACAAACACAAGCAAGTAGCCACTCATAAAAAGAAAATATTCTTTCGATAAAAATTGACAATTGATTTAACTCCTTACCCGATTTTGGTCAACATAAGTTTGGTATTGCATAATCCTTTTCTCAACCTCCACAATAAGTAGTCTCCGTTGGAGCCGAGCCATTCTACCCCTTCCTTCTGCTCTGGTATCCTGTTTTACAAAAGCGAAAATTGAGATAAGGCTATGCCTTAAACAGGGAGGGAAGGAAAAGAAAACTAATTGTAGTGATAACGGAACTTAGAAAGGTTTGATAACTCCTTGCAGTGGGTAGTGAAGGTTACTCCATCAAAAGGTGAAAGGAAAAATTCAATCTCTTTCAGTGATGTCCATACAGGCCTCTATAATGAAATATCATCCTTCACTGGATGCCCAAAAATGCAATGGATCGATAGCTCCGTGTTTCATAGCAACATGCCTCAGTCTATGCACGTGTGTTTTGGGCCAAGATGTGATTGGACGCAGAAGCATTATTGTTCTTTAAATCAGAACAAAACACTAAAATGAATCTGTTCAAAACTACACATCTTTAATTATAATTCCTGAATGTTCCAGTGCATATAATCTTGTTACCAAAACTGGCAATCCCAAGCTTCCCACCAATCCCAAAGAAAGATAGTAACTGTTCTGTAGTATAAGGTTATATTTTTCAAATCTTGGGGAGAGTGTAATTTAGATAAAAAAAAAAATATAATAATAGACATAAAAATTATGTGTTTTTAGAAATTTCTATTTTAAAAATCATCAGTCAGTAACAGATGATTGGCTGCTATAAGTGATGTTGAAAGTGGTAGCATTGTAAACTACATTACAGCACTCTCCCACTGAAGACAACGAGACAATAGAAAAGAGGAAAGAGGGGGTGGGGGGAGGGAACTGGATCCAAGGAGGTTAAAAGAGAAGAGAGACTAATTTGGTGAGTGAACAGTTTTTTTTTTTTATAGGTAAAAGTAAAATTTTATTGATATAAAAGGAATTTGGTGAGTGAACAGTTGGCTCCAATAACCTATTAAGAAAAGGAAACCTACTGTTTTTGAATATCAATGACAAACTTCAAGCTAAATTTAATCTCAGCATAACTACAGATAGATTGCTATGTTAAGTTTGTGATAGGAACCACAGGCAATGAACTAGTGTATCTCATTCAAGGAATCATGAAGTAGAGTACCTTCCAACCGTAATAGAAATAGGTCATAAATAAATTATGATTTTCTGGGGTAGAAAGAAGACTGGAGTTAGAAATGTCTCAAACGGTGACAGAAAGCCTTGATATGGAAATTATACGACTCATGAAGTAGCTTATATCAGCAAGGGAAAAATGAATAAATGATTCCATCTACTCAAGGAAACAAACATGGATGTTGGCCCACGTCACTGTAGACGGGACCTTAATTGGAACAGTGCAATGAACTGCATCAAACGCTGCATGCATAGACAGGCAAATACACTTCTCACACATGAAAATATCCTCTAGAAACAACAGAGGAGATCTACAGTCTTCCTACCTGTTTAAACCATGCACGCACTACCATGAGCAAAATAAGAGAGAGGAAGAATGCTGGTAAAGCAGCTAGAATAGCAAAGTTGATCTCATTCGCCTTAAGAATCTGGTCCAGCTCAAGCATTGCCCTGTTCAAAAAAATAATTTCAGAAATAGAAAAAAATAAGACAAACTAGTTTGTCAATAAAATTGGATAGCAACCCAAGGATACCGATTAATAACACTCACGTCTCAATATCCAGTTTCAGCTTTTGAACCTGCGATGGAACAAAACATTCGTAAGTTTACATTAAATGCCTAAACAAGTACATATCAATGATTGCATATATTACCTGGATGAGCAAAGCACGAGCAAGCTCTCCATTAAGAAGGTTCTGAATGGGATGCGCAAGTTCCTTTTCATACCTACATCCAAGAAATCAATGAACATCCCTGTATTCTTGTTACTATGCTGAATTACCTTGTCATGAATGGACTGGTATTTTTTATTAGAGAATGCAGCGGCCAAGAGATTAGAGAATACATAGGTATTTGTTATTTCAAGTAAATCTCTCTACCCTAGGATAATATAGAGACATTTTTTTTATACAAGTAGGATAATCTAGAGGCATTCCATATGTAGCACAATTCTCTATGATCAAGTATAATTCTTAGTTATTTTTCTCTGTTTCTGGCACCGTTAAAAGTTATAAATATCCAGTAATATTTCCTGTAAGTTATCAGCACTTGCCATCTAGCTCGAAAGAATCAAATTATAAATTTGGCACAATTGAGCAAGCATCAGGCTGAAACTATCACAGCTAAGCCTACGCAATGATAGGCTTGAATTTATCCATTTGAGTAATGTTGCAAGGTCAACTGAAAACAAAGCAAGAGTAAACTGGATATACTCACAAGATGCGTGCACCTAATGCATATTTGTAAAAGTATCTGAGTGTCAAAGCCATAGTTCCTAAATATAAAGAGCCAAAAGGCTGATTGATGTCTAAAAGTAAGGAAGTCTAGAAACCCCAAAAGGAAGACAGAACAAGGATGGAAAAGCACTTGCCAACCAAGAACACAGTATCTGTCACAATGGCAACTTAAACTAACGAACTGGAGTTCCAGCTCCATTAAAAAAAATCCTACATCTATCTATATGTCCCATGCTTTGCATTAGAACTGACAGAAAGGCTCTTTAAGCTTTTGCAGTTCTATACAAGCCAAACGCCTAACATGAACACGATATTAAACCCAAGTATCAGGACCTTTTGTTCAACCTGGCCCTTTGAGGGAAATGGCTCAAGCGATACCAGCATGAAAGGGAGCCCTTGTGGAAAGCCATGCTGGATGCAAAATTTGGCTATGCTCGGGATGGGCAATATTCCAATGAGGTATGTGGGCCATATGGGGATGGTATTTTAAAAAAATATCAATTACTTGTCAATAAAAATCTATCCAAATTAGACATGCCCTTTACCATGAAAAAGGCAACACAAAAAAGGGCCAACATGCCTTAGCAACTGGAAAGTGGGATGGTCCACAAACTCACCAATTATCTCAAGAGTCTAGACAGAAAGCGGTAACAAGGATCTTCTCCCTCATCACAAAATTCTTTTTCATATGCATACGTGCAACTGTCCAAAACTTCACCTACCAGTAGTTAACCACAAATGTCACGGTCTCCATGTCATATCTACTGTATCTAAACAATATCCAATACAAAAATTGATATCCAAATATACAAAAATTGATATCCAAATTCATATCCTATGGACACCTTAAATATCTATTGCGGATACTTATCAAATAGACATAAGATAGCCATATTTCTTCATTTGCAATATAGCCTATACTGAACACATATTATGTGCTAACTATGATTGATATACAAGGCCAAAAAGTTGCAAGTATAAACAGGCCTTTGAACCTTTTTTTAAGTTTATTCAAAACGCAAAGGGCTGCAACTCTAGTACACAGGAAGTATGCAATAGTAGACATCCAACTAGCAGGATGAAGAAAAAGAACACAATTCTAAGAACTCTAGAAAGCATGAGCGGAAGCTACCATGCGCTGCCATCCAAGGATAAAGAGTATTGAATATAATGGCTCTTAAGTCAAACACTGTACTCTCACAGTCTTCTAATGTCAGAGCATTACGTCCCTGCCAAATAACCACAGCAGACAAAGTGGGGCCATCCTCCAAATGCTGTTGTGCCTCCTGAGGGGATTTCACCAACAAGCCATCAAATCCACCACCCACTCAAGCTTGACCCACACAATCTGAAATGTAAAGAACATTGGTGCACACAAGTCTAGACTCTTGAGCCACCTTGTAGTGTAGCAAAAGATGACCAGTGCCTTCTCCACCCCGCTTACATATACAGCATTAGTCCATTACCACAATATCTTGCACAACTGTGAATGGAGCTGCACCAATATTTGAAATACCCTTTCCAAAAGCTCCGTCAGCCGTTTCGGAGTGGGAAACTGGTTCTAAAGCAAGTCCATGTGTCGTCCTTGGTTCTGTTTCATGAATTGGGTTCTTTCATTGTATGCATTTGAACCTATAGCTAATGAGTTAGGCACAGTCATTTACACAAAATATCTACTATTAAAAGCATTATAGCTATTTTCTAAGTAAATTTCCCAAATACAACCTTATCCCAAACATTTGTTTCTATTTTTCATTTTATTCAATACTGAAACAAATGAAAGATGTTTCAAGAAAAAAATCCATTGCAAATAAATGGAACCTCAAAATGGCAAGTAGGACAGAACTATTCTCTTCTACAGTTCTCCAGTCATATTGAAGCACCTAATAGAAAATACAGTTACAAAGTAACTAAAATAAGCAAGCACTGCAAGACAACCACCTTTCCATCACTATTTCCAGCAATTCCTGATCTGATGCATTCTCTGGGAACTTTTGACCTTTGGTCTGCTCACCGAATGTCAACAGCATTCTGCAAGCAAAGAGATAAATGTGTGAAGATTAGAGTAAAACATTATCTATGAAACCCAAATCATGTTCACTGCAAAATCATATATCAACTATAAATGCAATCCCCCTAGCACTCCATGATGAAGGAAAGTTCAGCTAAAAAATATGTATAATTTGATGGACAAAAAGATAAATGGGACAACTTATATCAAGTATAGAAATTTACTTCTTTAGAAAGGATCAAAGTCATTCAATATTTTCTCTACAAAATGTCAATTTTTTATTGGACACTTCATGGAAAAACATGGAAGTTTGATGCAACGCCATACATACTAAAGTGGGAGCATGCACTTATAGATTCTCGATAAAATCACTGTTTACCAAACAACTTTTGAGACATCACTGAGGTAATTTTTTTTATGGACATCACTAAGGTAAATGTTATATGTGCATGATGGGAAAAGGTTAACAATGTGGAAATAGAAGCAATAACCTGCGCAAGGAATTAGAAGTTAACTGCACCTCTTCAGGCTCCATGACACCTTTGTGCCTCTTCCTGAACGTATCAAAAAGTTCATCTCTAATAGACCGAAGCTGTAAAAAGATTTGAGTTAAGCATTGAGAATTTCAAACCCCATAGATATATAAACAATGTAATGCACAAAGAATAAACAAAAGAGAACTGATAGCAACAAAATAGGACAGATATACACCTTCTGTCCTAAAATGAGGGTCTAAAGAAGAACAGTAAGCTCAATTTATCACCTATTCAATTATGGAGCAAGGATTCAACTTCAATGAGTACAAGAAAGTCGATAAGAAAGCATAATTAACTAGCATGCATTACGGATTTAAAAAATTATGCAAGCATTAAGTAAAAATATTCAATTATGAATACTTATAAAAAAAAATATTCAATTATGAATTAAAGAACTACACCATGTTATACAGGATGGGTGGAGCTTGAGCAAACGATGATAATTTATTCAGTCGTCCTCAATGATTTTTTCTATTTTGAAATTTTTGCAATTTCCCCACAGCCAATGGAGTTGGATTTATCTTGCTCCAAATATATATATATATTTTTTTTATAAGTAAATGATTGTATTAAAGAATAGGCATAGCCCAAAGTACACAAGATGGTATACAAAGAGAAAACACCTATCTAGGAAGAAGAAGAGAAAACAAGAAATTCAACCAAGTTTAAGCCATTAAAGTCTATAGCTATGGACCATACAAATAACATCCTAACAAAAAAAGATCTAAGATCCTCAAAAGATCTCTCCTTGTCTTCGAACGTCCTGTTATTTCGTTCTTGCCATAAGCACCATAGAATACAAATAGGGACCATTTTCCATACCACTTTGATTTGTGATTAACCTCCTATAGTGGTCCAGCAAGCCAGGAGTGCCTCCACTGTGGCAGGCATAACCCAAGCTATCTCTATCCTGTTGAACACCTCAGCCCATAACGCTCTAGCAACATCACAATGCAATAGAAGATGATCCACCGTTTCACCACTCTTCTTACACATGCAGCACCAATCTAATATGATCACCCCACGTCGTCGCAGATTATCCGTTGTCAAGATCTGTCCTAATGAAGCTATCCATGCAAAAAAGGTTGCTTTGGGAGGCGCCTTATTTCGCCATATCCTTTTCCATGGGAACTGAATGTTTTGGGCCTGTGTGAGAGACTTATAGAACGAGCGAACTGAAAATATGCCTTTACCAACCGGTACCCACCACAACTTGTCATTTCCTTGGAGGCTCGGTTTCACGGAATAGAACAATTGAAAGAACTCTTCAATGCTACCAACTTCCCAATCTTGAACCGCCCTACTAAAAACAATGTTCCACTGTACTAGATCTCCAGTTAACACCATAAAGTCCGCCACTGAAGCTTCTTTCTGACATCCAATCCTGAAAATTGAGGGGAATAAATTTTTTAGTCTATTGTTTCCACACCATACATCACTCCAGAATTTTATTCTAGAACCATCTCCTAGCACTACTCTAGTGTGACGAACAAAAACCTCCCATCCCCTACTGATGTACTTCCAAGTCCCCAATCCGTGGGGCTCATTTACCTCTCTACTACACCAACCCCCCCCCCCCCCCCCCACATGCTTCCATATTTGTGGTCAATTACTGATTTCCATAGGGCTTCCGGTTCCGTGTTATAGCGCCACAACCATTTTCCAAGTAATGCCCTATTGAAAATCTTTAAGTTTCTAACACCTAGCCCTCCCATGGGAAGTGGGGAACATACCTTACTCCAATTGACAAGGTGGAATTTAAATTCGGTCCCCATGCTACTCTAAAGGAATTCCCTATACAGTTTTTCAATTTGGGTCGCCCCGCTTGATGGAATTGGGAAAATAGATAGAAAATAAGTTGGTAGATTAGAGAGAGTACTTTTGATTAAAGTGATCCTACCCCCTTTTGAGAAGTACAGTCTCTTCCACCCAGCCAATCTACATTCAATCCTCTCGATCACCGTATCCCATATTGTTGCAGTCCTTGGGGCAGCCCCCACTGGTAGGCCCAGATATTTCAAAGGTAGGGAAGCCACCTTGCATCCTAGAGTGTTAGCCAGTTGTCTGATATTACGGACATTACCAACCGGTACCAATTCTGATTTTCAAGGTTTACTTTCAGCCCCGATGCCGCTTCAAAGCAAAGTAAGAGTGCCCTCAGTGTCCACAATTGGTTTTGTTCTACCTCACAAAATATAAGTGTATCATCTGTAAATAACAAGTGAGAGATGTTAATAATACCCCTAGAGGGGTCCCCCACCGAGAAACCAGTCATGAAGCCATTGCTAACCAACGCCGAAATCATTCTGCTCAGGGCCTCCATAACAACAACAAAGAGGAGCGGGGACAGAGGATCTCCTTGTCTCAGACCTCGAGAACTATGGAAGAAATCATTTGGGTTGCCATTAACTAACACCGAGAATTTCGCTGTCGATATGCACCATCTAATCCACGAGCACCATTTCTCCCCAAACCCACATCTCCCAAGCAAGTAGATTAAGAAATCCCAATTAACATGATCATAAGCCTTCTCCATATCTAACTTACATAGGATTCCAGAATTACCAAATTTTTGTCTGCTATCTATGCACTCATTAGCAATAAGGACTGAATCTAGGATTTGCCTTCCCTGTACAAATGCATTTTGGGGTTTTGTGATGATCTTCCCCAACACCTCCCCAGTCGATTTGCAAGCACCTTAAAAATAATCTTATACACCCCACTCACAAGACTAATAGGCCGAAAATCTTTGCCATCCGATGCACCTATCTTCTTAGGAATTAAAGCTATGAATGTGGAGTTAAGGCTTTTTTCAAATTTTCCAGCTATGATCAGTTCCTGAAACACCTTCATCAAGTCCTCTTTCACCACTTCCCAACAGGTTTGGAAAAATCCCATAGAAAACCCATCCGGCCCAGGCGTTTTATCTTTGGCCATCTTCCTCACCACATCAAGGATCTCCACCTCCCCAAAAGGCCTCTCCAATCTCAAGACATCCTGTGGTTCAATAGAGTCAAAAGCCAGCCCATCAATCTTAGGACGCCACCCCCTTTGTTCTGTAAGCAAGTGTTCAAAAACACCAACAACATGATCTCTGATTACAGGAGCCTCGGTACATGCTACACCCTCTATGATCAACATCTCTAGTATTGTTTCTCCTGTGGGAATTTGCCATCTTATGAAAAGAATTTGTACTTCGATCCTCCTCTTTCAACCACAAAGCTCTAGATTTTTGCCGCCACGAAATCTCTTTCAACAAGATAATATCATTCAATTACTGATCCCCACCGGTTGCACAATTGATTTTGACTATATTCATTTATGAAACCCCTTCAACAGCCGCTGTTGTGACTAGTAAAGACGAAATAATAATACTTTTTAATCGACACCATCGTTTTTCAATAAACTGCCCAACACCTTATGTGATAAATGTTCCACTATTTTTTTTATAAGAACCTAGATTTCATTACAAAGTTTGGAATGGTTAATCCAAGTACACCAGTTGTATAAAAGAGAGACGCATATCTAGAGATAGGAAAAGATACAAGAAAATCATGCAAGAATCATGAAAATATTCCATTATTTGGCAGTGGGAAGTTCTGTTGGATATAATTTCACCATGGGACATTTTTGCTAGGGCTGGACCTTTGTATTCCTTTCCTCTGCCTATGAATCTGTCACCTATTAATGAATGAACACCTTAAATCTAATTTTGCAAGTTCATGAAAGCAAAAGTAAGTCACATACATGTAACTGCTACTTTGAAAGCAACATAGTAAAATACAGCAAGTACGAACATACCGGTTGCTCTACATGATCTTTGAAAAAGCTAACAGTCGAGTCCCTTGCTTCACGAATCCAGTTGTCAATGTCAGGACTTCCCATCAAACTACTATGCTGTAGGACCCAAAAAGAACAAATGGAGAGGCCAACTGCACCACATGTATAGCGGACCCAGTGTAAAGTTATCTTTCTGGGTTTCCGATGTTTGGCAACCTAAGAGAAGAAAATGCAAGCACAAATCATGTCTCGGACCTGATCAAACTACGCAATAAACCAACACATAAGCCTATCAATCACACAAACTCACCCAGGCAGACGCAACTTTGAATAATTATTCTGCTATCAAACATCCAACAATATTCAAACCAAATTTAATGATATCCCTGTTTGAGCTAATAAGTAACATTCAATTAATAAAGAATTATTTAAAAGTGGCCAGTCCATTTAAGCAACATCATGTGCATTTATGAAACATACACATTATATGCATATCAAATCGCTTCCACAACACTCATACTGGATATTGCAGGCTTTTCGTTTGATATCAGTAGAAAAAATATTTAATAGAATTAAGGATGGATGCTTAAAAGTAAACAGGAAGTGTACAAGAAATCCTCGGGAGATTGCCCAAAATAGTGAAGTCATTCTTACAATATTTTAAATATAAACCTTTGCACTTGTTAAACAAGAAATGCTCCTCCATCAAAGGTCTGATTACTTAGTTCAAGCCAAATAACCTCTGGAAGAAAGGATACTTCCAAACAAAATTTCAATCTGCTGCAGACACATATCCGATATGGATTGGTGCGGGCATGTCACAATACCTCACTTGTGCAAAAGCTGCTCCCCATCAAATGGCCTTCTCACAAGTGCTACAGTACAATAACAATTCTCCAAAAGTCACTCCCCTTACAATACCTCCAAAGTGCCCCCCCCCCCCTTTTCACTGTACATCAAAGCCATTTTCCTAGCAAAACTTAGTTGAAACGACTCAAATAATGAGTCCGCAATTTATAACCTTCCAGTCTCAAAATGCCCACTTAATTTCTAATCCCATGCTCTAACTACAGGTTCCTCCAAACGCAACAAACTTAGGTAAAATCAGACAGCTCCTAATCCTTTCCGATGATCTCGCTTAGGCTGCATCAATCATGCCTTCTTACTAGTGCTACAGTCCAATAACATTTCTCCAAAAGTCACTCTTTGTCCTCACAATACCTCCAAATTGGTCCCCCTTCTCGTTATATGTCCAAAGCCAATTTCTAAACATAACTTAGCTGAACATTCTCATCTTTTGCACTTCCACAAACTGCTGCACATAATAGGACTACACACGCCACTCCAATCCACAGTGAAATCGGACCTCTTCACCAACCCCAACTCCGACAAGATCCCTTTTTCGTTTTTGCCATTTCTTAGAAATGTGGTTAGACATTGTAAAAAGATATAGGAAATACATAGAAAAACTAAATAAGGTGTTTTAGTAAGAATAATCCTCACCCTAAGATCAGTACAAATTTCACCAGCTAACCAATCTTTACTCCATCTTTCCATTAAGTGTTCCACATTGTTTGGGCATTGAACAGTGCACCCAACACCAACTCCGAAGACCTGCAGGTAGGCAGAGCACCTTACACCCCAAACTCCAACCAACTCGGAAACACCTATATCATCCCCACTAAATGACGTGCCCAAATAAACACTCCACCCCAAGAAGAAAAAAGTAGTTTGACTTCAATGCCCCCTGCTAGAAAACTTGAAAGCCATTAGCTGCAAAATGAAGCATGTGGTTGGACTTCAAATAAGGTTGCTTTAGTTTCTTACATAATACTTCGTTAACAAATTATAGAAAAATGATGACTTCACCACATTTATGGATTCTTCGGAAAATTTCTCAGAGATTCCTATTTATATATAACCCAAAAAGCATGAATAGTCAAATGTCAACGTTTTATACAAATGTTTAAAAAATGATAGAACAACGAAAGGTTAAAAACATAGGTTCACAACATGTCAAGCCTGAGAACAATTCTTCATTTTGCATTGAATCAAACCACAGGCTCCCCAGCTTTGTGGAGCTCCATCAATTCCCATGAGTTTCATTCTTGGAGATGTACTCCCAAGATAGGATACTTAACGTGCTCACGATTGCACTGGTCAATACAAACTGCACCTGGTATCCATCATTTACGAAGAAGACTACTTGAATAGCTAACCATATGCTCTCCTAACTTTCATCTCTCAATGTGTATGTCGATCTAAAATAGCGCTTTCTCCTTTGCAGGTCTTTTTTATCTCTACGCATTCCATATCGAAGCACCCACTATGACTTAAAATACCATTTGGAACAAGCTCAGTCAATTTTATACTTTATATAACATGAAAGGGAATGGAAACACCATAATCTTTACAAACCAAACCTAAGGAGGCTCCACAATCAAGCCTAAGTTTCACATTACAATGCTATCACACAACTTCACACATGTATACTAATCACTAGCAGAAAATCCATAGTACTAACCAAATATAATCGATAGAATATAGGGAAAAAATCAATTAAATGTCAAAATAATTAACAAACTTGAATCAAACAATATAGCAAGTAATACAAATATCTTAAAACACAGAACATGTTGCAAAATGTCACTACAGGATCAACCGCATCGGTATTCAATCGCACAAGACATTTAGATATCATACCAAAAATCAATATTAGCTCTGTGCTCTAAGAGGAAGTTTGAATGATGGATTTGCGTTGATATATACAGCATTTCAGCATATCAAAGCCCAAACTTAGGAAAGGTATGCAAGGGATATAAAGTAGTGTTACTGTATATACATTGATGCCTTAAATGATGTTGAAAAAATGTTGTAATAATGATTTGCAGAATTAGAACACAAATCAGAAGCAAATCAAAGTGAACTGCTAATGAGATCCAGAAGACCAACACAAATCAAAGTGAACCACTGCAAACTGCACTTGTCATATTTTTCTTCTACAAGTATTCAACATAGAAATCACTCATTTTTGGAAAGGCTTCCATAATTTGCAGGTACTAAAAGTTTATGAAAGATCATATAAGCAGGTACTACAAATTTATAGGATGATCACTTTCCTTATAAAAAACAAATGGGATGATCCCCAACCAAAATAAGGAAATAAAAAAAATACAAACACAGGTTTTATGAGATAATCATACACTAAGGTATGTTAAATATCATTCCAATAAATCTGAGAACAAATTCTTCACAAAGCATCAAATATGGCAGAAGCTCTTACAAGATCAGATAAATAAGAGTCGAGTTTATGAATATTTCGATAAATCAAGTTGATAGCATCTCCAACTTCACAATCAGTCCACTGAGAGCCTTCCTGACTTACTCCAAGTAGCTTCTCAAACTTTAGCAGGCCCGAGTAGCCGCCTTCAATAGGAGCATCCCTCTGCAAAGTGATCATTGAATAAGAGGGAAAAACTAAAAATTGAAATTTGCATGTACAGCAAAGAATAATAGAATATTTATACACGTGCATACAGCATGGTAACTACAATCAAACAAATGAAAATAGTGGAGAAGCAAACAGTGATCACCACAAGATGGTGATGAAAAACATGATTCTTATGTTTATATAGTCACCTGACAGGTTGCATGGAGAAGTCCAATTGATGCCTCTAAATTTGAAAATAGACCATTAATTGTGGCCAATAATGCAGGCAATGAAGTCTCTGGATCCGTCACTAACTCTTCCCCAAATCTATCAACTTCCACATAAATCTATAAATGAAATTGAATAAAAGTCTGATTATAGACTCTTGAAGAAAAGGAAGACAAGAAATAAATGAAGTTATTAGGTAATACATGAAAATTTAGCTAAGCTAGCATATACGTGCCTATATATCCCTTTATATGAAGTTAAACCCAGCAAAGTTTTGAAAAAAGATCTACTGATAAAAAAAAGTGTTGAAAAAAATATCATTTTTCAGTTTGATGTAATTTGAGAGGTATATGCGATGTCTCATTATTTTGAGACGGCAATTAATAACTCGCTTCCTCTTGATTACCTATCAAAAAAATATATATTCTGAGGCAGAAAAAATCAACTATATTTATACCCTCAGACGAAAATGATGTGTATGTTTTTTTTCATTTTGGTAAGTTCTTTTATAGTGATCTTTTAGGGAGAATACCATAATACCGGCAAAAAAGAATTCTGGAAACAAAAAAATGGCTTGCTAATCCAACAATACTCTTCTAAATATGTAGAATATTGAATAATATACTCTAGCTGGGTTTTTTTCACTTCTAAGCTTGACCTTGAATTTAATGTTTTTTTTTCCTTTTTGATAGGTAATCAAGAAGTTTTGTTCATAAGAAAAGAAGGTATAGGCCAAGTACACGGGACATAATTTAATGATTTCTTTTTCTTTTCAATATTTTTATCTACCCACAAAAGAATATTCATTTTTTTTTTTATCAGTAAATAGGAATTTTATCAAAAATAGGAATTTCATTAGTTATGGTAAGCATACATGACATATCATACCACATGCTACCACCTAAGTGATTCTAGAAACACTTCAAATTGAGTAGTCTTTTGGGGGTATAACTCAGATATGGCCAGCGCAGCCAAAGCATAGTGGGCCCATAACACAGGCTCCAAATCAAAACATGACTGATGCCACATGCAACGACCTGGGGAAAGCGCTAGCCACATTTAAGCTATAACCCCAAAAAGTCTAGTCACTTTAAAATTTCCTTAGTCACTTATAAAACCCAATTTCACCTGGTAAGTAGCCAACATAGAACTAGCACTCATGACTAACTTATTAGCCTACCCACTCAATGTGGGTTATGCATATTCTCAATATAACCTTAGGTGTAACATGAATGTGCAAGAGGAGTGGGCAGTTTGTTGACCATCTCTTATTCCATCATGAGGTGCCTAATGCTTTGTAGGGTGACTTCTTCAGACGTGGTTATTTTGGCTTGCGCCATACACAAAAGGGTCGCGAGCCTTTTTTTATTCACATAGTGGGTTAAAAGGAAGCCCACAAATTACAGCAGTATGGAAGGTTGTTCCTACCCACCTAGTGTTGGGAAGGTAACAGAGAAGTTAGGAACAGAGAATCTGCATGGGACATTTTCACATGGCAGTAGAAAGATCACATCGTTGGGAATAAGTCCTGGCGAGAAGTATTTTATTTTGAGAAGAGCTACAGCCACAAAGAGATTCCACAAAAGTAAACCCACAAACTGACAAAACTTCATATGATACGTTAGATCTACTTTACAATAAAAGTAGATTTACAATCTAACGTACCACATCATACCACGTTAGTTTGTGGTTTTACTTCTATGAGATCTCTTTGTGGCTAAAGCATTGCACTTTTATTTTAGAATCTGTTTATTACTATCATTTATCTTTAAGTTATTTTAAATTCATGTGTACTTTTATCCTTTCGGATAAACACTAGTACTTGAGAATTGTTCTTTGTAGTTATCATTCCTTTAAGCCGTAATCTATATAAGATTACATGGTATCACATATAAAGCAGTGAGCTTTATCCTTGACAGTTGGTGTTTTGAGGCCTAGGTTTCCTCCAAAAACCAACCGATTATCTTTCACACTAATTCTCTTCACCAAAGGGAATAAGAGGAAAAAGGATCCCCTTTCATTCCCTTCCCAACGGCCAATAACCAGATTGATCACAATGGAGTGCAACACCAAGGAAGGTGAGTTTCGAGAGAAAGAAACAATAGGAGTTTTGAGATAGTAAACGGACCCTCAAGGAGCTCAAAACTTTATTACTTTAAAATACATGCTTTCCTCTGACAGCATCAAACCTACTCGAGGTTTGCAACATCCTCAATCACCATTCCTCTCAATTCTGGGAGTTGAAGTTCTCTCCAGGCTGATCCTAAGACGAGAGATTTAATTCAACTTTACTGTTTGCTGTTTGCTGATGATAATTCTTTTTAGCAGGGCAAACAGAGATGAAGCAGAAACCCCTAAGGAGTGTTTACAAACGTGCTGCTCCTGGTCAGGCCAAGCCTTAAATGAAAGGAAGTCAGCAATTTGTTTTAGCCAGAATGCACCCCAGAATAAGAAAGGAGAGATAAGAGCAATTCTTAACCTCTGCAACTTGGCACTGAACATCTAGGACTCCCCATATTTTTCCACAAGTCCAAAACGTTATCATTCAGAGAGATAAAAGAAAAAGTGTTCAAAATTTATCTGGCTGGAAGGCAAAAATCCTATCTCAAGATGGTCCAATTTCATGACTTTCTCGTATCTGTTTTTAATCCTAGATAGGTGACTCTCTTGTTATACATCTTGCAACTAGGGTGCGTCCTTTGTGTTGATTGATAATTTTTTTACTTATAAAAAAATGGAAAACCCAATACTCTTTGGATGCTTAAAATGAAACAAGAATGAGGTTAAGCAAACCTGAGCCAAGAATATAGCAAGCTCAGATCGTAAGCAACTTAAGACTTTTATTCTCTCAGATATGTGAGATGCTGCAGAATGGCACAGATGCTGCATGGAAGAACCCTCGGCAACACATACACGTATCAACTTAACTGATCCATGAATAAAAGCCCGTGGCCCTCTCTCAAAGATCATAAAGTACATTTTACGAGCATTTGATCCCTGAAATAAACTCAGAAAAAATGAGGACAAATTAGATAACACTACTTAAAAGTTCATGGGTAACCTACACTATCAGTTGGGATGCATCATATAATTTACTAACCTCCGCCCTAGATTGCCAAAACTGCAAATTCTTCTGGATGTTATGCAAATTGAACAGCGTATGCTTTAAAATATCTTCCAAAACATCATAAACTCTAGATGGCTTCTTCAAAACCCTGGTGTGCAGAACATTTAACCAATAGTTTAATTTCTTCCCCAAAAAGCAAACTTATTTTGATCAAATGTAGCATGCTTTGTAAGCAAACGAATCCATTTTCTGAGTAAATAAGTTATATCAAATTGTTGAAGAGTTAAAGACAACAGTTTCACAAACTTTACCTTCGGTCAAAATGCGGCCCACATAAAGACATTTCAGCATTTCATAGGAATCAAAATAAAAATCCCAACTAATTTTTTTTCTTATTTAAAAAAAGGCACATAGAACACTCATCATGCACTGGAAGAAATCTCGAAGGCACTGACTATTAAAAACGAAACCCATCAGTACCTTTTTTTTTTTTTTTTTTGATAAGTAAGAAAACTATATTGCTCAAAGAATAGGCCTAGCCTAGTATATACAATAGGAAGCCCTGCCTAAGAGGACACTAGAGAGACAAGAAAATCATGAAGGACCATGCCATTAAAATCAACAGCAATGGCCCAAATACAAAGTGTGCTATAAAATAATGCTAACAATTCCTCTAACGTTCTCTCCTTGTCTTCAAACGTCCGCGCATTACGTTCTTGCCACAAGCACCACATGATACACATTGGGATCATCCTCCAAACTGCTTTGATCTGGTTCATTCCTCCAATGTTTGGCCAGCTCGCCAGCGTTGCCACCACATTCTCCGGCATCACCCAAGCCATCTCTATTCTACTCAATACCTCATACCATAAAGCCCTTGCAATCTCACAATGCAATAGGATACCGACTCTCCCCTTCCCCTGCACATACAACACCAATCTACTATAATAACTCTCCGCTTCCTCAAATTATCGGTAGTGAATATCTTGCCCAATGCTGCTGTCCACACAAAGAAAGCAGCTTTGGGAGGCGCCTTGTGCTTCCAAAGCTGTCTCCACGGAAACTGAGTATTAGGCTCTTGGGTGAGAGCCTTATAATATGAACGAACCGAAAAAACACTTCTCCGAGAGGGTAACCACCCCAAACCATCTGCTTGTTGATTACTTGGCTTCACAGAATATAGGAGGCTGTAAAACTCAACAAAACTGTCCATCTCCCAGTCTTGTGCTGCCCTATTAAAGCTAATATCCCAATGAACTTGTCTACCCACCATCCCCATTACATCCGCCACTGAAGCCTCTTTAGCACTAGCAATATGGAATAGTGAGGGAAAACGGTCTTGTAAAGCATTATCGCCACACCATATATCTTTCCAGAATTTAATCCTGGACCCATCACCCAACTGAAGATGAGTGTGTCTAAGAAAAACCCCCCAACCTCTTCTAATATATTTCCACATACCCACTCCATTAGTACCTCTAACTTCTTTGGTGCTCCAACCCCCCCCCCCCCCCCCCTTCGTCTTCATATTTGCACCCAATCATCCCTCTCCACAAGACATTGGGTTCCTTCCCATATCTCCAAAGCCATTTACCAAGTAACGCTCGATTGAAGGTCCTTACATTTCTAATGCCCAAGCCACCGCTGGATATAGGACGACATACTGTCTCCCACTTGACCAAGTGGAATTTAAACTCCTCCCCCAAACCTCCCCACAAAAAATCAGGTTGAAGTTTTTCAATTATGTGCGCCACACTAGCTAGTATAGGAAATAATGAGAGAAAATATATTGGTAAGTTAGAAAGTGTACTCTTTATCAAAGTGAGCCTTCCACCTTTCGACAAATACATCATTTTCCAACTTGCTAATCTCTTTTCGATCTTCTCAATCACTGACTCCCATAAAGAGAGTGACCGTGCTCTTGCCCCCAATGGAAGTCCCAGATACATCAAGGGGAGAGAGGCTATCTTACAACCCAACGTATTGGCAGCTATCGAGCGTTTGACACCACTCCAATTGGTACCAATTCGGATTTGTCAAAGTTCACTTTCAACCCAGAAACTGCTTCGAAACACAACAACAGCGCCTTTAGCGCACGCACCTGACTCAAATCTGGTTCGCAAAACACAAGAGTATCATCTGCAAACAATAGGTGCGAAATGTCAATGATCCCCCTATCCGGGGATTGGATATAAGCATCAGTACCTTATATAAGCATTCCTAACCCAGAAGTTTAAACAGTTATATACATACAACCTGTAATACCCAGGCCCAGGCCTAGGCCCGCAAGAATGGCAGCCCACACCACGAAACGACACCGTTTAGGTAAGCTCCCTACACTCTCTTCTTCCTCCCTTCGCCCACTCCTAATAGTTTTTCCTTCCCCTTTCCCTTTTGATTTTCAGATTCCCTCTATCTCTGATTTCCTCTCCCACGTCTCTGTAACCTCCACCCCAGTCTCATTCAAACACCCCACTCGAACCCCCATTTCCACAACTGATCTCTTCATCCGTTGGGCTCATTTTCCCCACAGGTACTCTCTCTTCTCTCATCTCCGTTCGGTCTACTGCCATACTCCGCACACGCTGGTAAGGATCTCACCCACCCTCTCTCCCTCTCATTCTCTCTTTCACTCTATCGTTCTCTGTGTTTTAATTGAACACTAATGGCAATTTGGGTTGTGATGAAACAAAACTCTAAGCCTTACCACTTCACCTCCATTTGACTATAGATGTGTGTGTCGTCGCCCATTTCCGAGTTGTACATCGAGGCCACTAATCTTGGGTTATGCCCTTCTTCGTACGCACACTTAACGCCGGTAAGCCCACTCTTCATTCATTCTCTCTCTAAAGTTTCATATCTCTCTCTCTATGTTCATCTCTTCACCTTTGTTTGGCTTCAGCCATCGTGATCTACCGTTGTGCTGCTTCTCCGTGCCGATACTGAAGTTGCACTACCATGGATTCACCTCAGCCGTGTTAGCTGTTTTTCTCTTGGTATGTTACATCACATTGCCTAGCCTCACATAATTTATTTTGGCGTGTTTTAAACACAGTTGTAAATCTCATTTTTAACACCACTACTTGGTATCATAGGGCATTGAAATTAGTGTTAGACAACCTCATCTCGATATCGAATTCATTTTATCACAGTAACAAAATTTGGGTAAGGAAATTCAAACTTTAGTTTTGTGATTATGTTGTTATTAGGAAATCTATACGTTAATGAGTTTTGGAAGATAATTCTGTCACTACTTATATGATGAAACTGATAATTAATAGAGTTGGAGATGTTGGTTGTGTTATGCCTTTTCTAATTGTTAAAGTGTAGTGACTTGGGTTGATGTGTGGTGGATGGAGTTGATTGGTGGCTGTACAGGGTGGAATTAGGTAGCTGTCCGGGGTTGTTCTTGGCAGCTTGTGAGATGATTTTTTTAGGCTGGTTGTGTTGGACGTGTGGTAAGTTGTGTGGATGCTTGGAGTCAATGGGTTGGCTGTTTTGGGTGTACATGTGGGGTGTTGAGTTGATGAGTGGTCTTGGATTTATATGTTGTTTGTGTTGATGTTGTATATTTGGGATTGATATTCATGGCTGGTTAACTGTTAAATCAGGAAGTTGTTGGGCTGTTTATAAATTTAAGTGTTTATAAGTTTGTTTTGCTCTATTCTTAGGATGATGGAATTTAGTTAGCTAAGGTTATGTGCTAGTATGAGTTAATAACCCGTGTACAAATATTTCTAATTTAAGTTATCATGATACAATTAGACTACGGTCCCAAAACATAGAGAATATACTACCAGAGTCAGGTAAGCAGGATTTCTGTACTAGACTTTACATAAAAGAAATAAAATGGGGTTGATTTTAAAAATATGCATGCTTGCTTTGAAAAGAAACCTGAAAACAACCTCAGATATGTATTCTACATACTTATGAAATCTGAATAAAGAGAGTATTTTTCGTCATGACTGGTGTAGACATGAGATTATTTTATCATTCTATTTCTGAACTCCGAAAAAGAGCGAATATGAGATCTAAAAACGTTTTGCTTTGATTAAATGAATATGCTTTGATTATGTTATTTTGAATATATGAAATGATCCAAAACTATTCAGTACTCTGATTTGATACGATGTGTCATCTAAAAACCTTGGCATGAATTTTTTATTCTGAATCTAATTATAATCTGATTCCAATGTTGTTTCTATTTTGTTTCCATTAAGGCCCTGCCACGAGTATAATAATGATATATGGCCCCGCCACGGGTATAATAGTAGCATACAGCCCCATCACGGGTATAATGGTGGTTTATAACCCTATCACATGGGTTAAACATGGTATATGGCCCAATTACGGGTATAATAGTGGCATACGGCCCTGTCACGGGTAAAATAGTAGTTTATAACCCTATCACAGGGGTTAAATATGATCTCTATCCCGATGTGATGCTCTGATATGATATAAAAATGATGTCTCAGTTTATGATATGTCAAAGGATTTTTTTTGGAATAAGAATGTTTTCTAAAAGTTTCGCTTTGATATTTTGTAACATGTTTCGATTCTGCATTCTGAAAGTAAATGTTTTGTTCCACATTCTGAACTCTATAAATGTTCATGTTTACATATTAGTATATGTTCTCTGAACTGAGTGTTGATAACTCACCTATTTATCTTCACAATATTTCAGATGACTTTGATGGTTCAACTGGGGATCAATAATAGAGGGCGTGTGCAAGATTAGCTAAGGATAGTAGTTGAGTACCTCGGGGTACTATTGCTGTTGGTGGATTTATTTTTATTCAGTAGATGGGTTTCAGTATGTTAGGTGGTTTATGGAGATTTATGTAAACTCTGGTTTATTTTACCATGTTATTTGAGATATGTGGAGCAATAAATCTATTTTATTTGGTTTATTGTATTGAGGATCTAACAGATAAGTATGTGTAGTTAATCAGATTAGAGGAATTTATGTTTGATTTGGAGTCTTTGGAAATATATATTTGGATTTGGAGAACATATTAGTATTGTTGAAATTGATTATCAGGTAATAGGAAGTTAACTCTCTGGACCTCCAACATCGGGGCGTTTACACAACCACTCAAAGTGTACAACAATACAATTATTAAAACCTGACAGAGAATGAACACTTACAGCAATTCAATGTAAAAGAAAACTCAAAACAAGAACTTTACGAAATGGCAGCTTATGTAGCGAGAAGTATTGAACCCAATTTGGTAGAGTTTTTCATTACCCCTGGAAACAAGATAAAATGCCAAATCCGAAATACTTTTCATCCACTTTCTCGGCGCCAAACAAGACATATGCAAAAATAAATGTATAACAAGTTAGAAAAAGAATGAAGAGGTAGCATACATATAAGAGTCTAGAGAGTCAGAAGCCAACGGGAGGGGAAGACATTCTCTGTGCCCCCGGAACCGGGCGCTAGCTGCTTGGCGACAGAGATATGAGATTTTCCCGAGAAAACTAGAGGCTGAAGTGGGCAACAAACCGACCACTCGGTTCCATAGATAGCTGGAATAGAATGAGAACAGCGTTTTGAAGTTCTTCGATTCATCGTTCTCCACAGGTACGACCTCCATGAGCTCTGGTAACTTCGCCGCGCGCAAGGAAGATCAGAGAAGACGCACCGAATCAATGATCCTATATATGGGTTCGTTGCGTGCTTGCGTGCCAAAAATCTATAAAGAACTATCAGATTACTTTTTTTCTAGAAAACTAGAAAATAAATTCATTATTAGGTTCAATTTTATGATGGAAATGAACAAAATTGATATTTGCAGTTTTAACATTTAGACATGAATGTAAATTTATTTCGGAAAAAATGATAAATTTGTGATTTATATTAAAAATAAATAAAAGTTTTTGGTCAGCTCCAGTACAAAATTTATACATTTTAAAAGGTTATCTGACATTATTTAAAAAAAAAATACAAAAGAAGATCAAAATCGCTTTCACAAAGCTAGAAAAACTCACCGAAAGTTCTCTTTCTAGACATATAAGAATCCTATCCCTTCCTCAAATACCAAAAATATGTATTTTAAATTTTTTTTACAAATATTTTTCCATGTCTCACCACTTTCACAAATATCTTTTATCCAAACAGTTTCAAGATTGTATATTGCATTGCAGGACACATGGCTTGGTTGTACGGTTTGTTTCCACAATTCTTATCAATTCATCTAATTTTATCTTATCTAATTATTATAACTTTTTCAAATTTTTATATAAGGAAAATGTTATATCTCCCGCTGGAGACTGGCAATGTATTTTGATATATTTTTTTAAGTTTTTTTTTTATATAAATTTTTTTAATAATTTTAAATATTTTAAAAAAATAAAAAAAATCATAATATTATTTAAAAATACTTTCTTAATAACGAAGTAAAATAAAAAAAAATTATCAAAAAATTTTTTTTTATGATTTTTTATTTTACTTCGTGATTAAGAAAATATTTTTTAATAATTTTTTTTTTTTACTTTCCAATTAAGAAAGTGTTTTCTTAATGATATTCTAAATTTATTTTATTTTTTTAAAATATTTAAAAATATTAAAACATCTATATAAAAAATAACTTAAAAAACACATGTAAAATAATATTACACCCCAGCGAGAGCCCCAACGAGGGTTGTAGCATGACCCTTTATATAAAATAAAATAAATAATTTAACTTTTTCAAATTTTAAAAGAAGAATAATATTAAAAATATATATTCTAACAATATTTTATTCAACTTTTAACTTTAATATCAACTAATCTCATCTCATCTCATCTTATCTGTAAAAACAATTGAGACCTCAACTAAAAACAGAAAATTATTTTGTCCCAAATGGACCCATACATAAGTATAATAGAGAGGATCCAAACTTAGAAAGCATCAAAATCTACTGAAACCCCAGTAAACCACAATCAAAGCTGCTAAAAAAAATTAACCAAAGAAAGCTCATACCTGTTCCTTATTTTTTAGATGCTCCACGTGTACAATTTTATTACATTTATCTCCATAATTTTGATATGGTAGGATTAGATTATAATTGTAAGCATTTCTTGCAAGGACATCCTGATCTACACTTGAGTTCTTTCCTGAGCATTATTGATCCCTTCAGCTCCAATGATCAGTTGAATGCCAACTTGAGGTAGAGGTGGTTCTGGTTGATCTTCTTGGTGCCGAATAATGCAGAAGAGAGTGGTTCTGAAAGCGTGACAAAGCCAGTATACAAAGCTCTTGAGCTGATAAAAAATGAGACCAGAACAAGGAGACAAGATCAAGAGCATCAAATAGGCAAACCAGAAGAGTGAGAGTGGCAAAATGAGTGTGGCCAGCAGTAAAATAGTCAACGGACCAGACACATCTCCTGTCTGCAACCTGAACCTCTCCACTGTGAGATCAAACTTCAGTGAGATCACAAGACAGAGAAGGATGACACTGACAACGATCAGTAATGTCAGGAGAAACATGGGAAGGCCAAGGGATTCAAGTTTGGAGTTGCCATTTTGAGGCCAAGAGCTGTCCTGTGATAATAGAAACCTTAGGGCGAGGCCGATGGGTGGCACAAAGACATATCTCAAGTCCACGAAAAAGTGCATCTTTTCTTTCAAGAAACTCTTGTGCTATCTTAACGTAGCAGAAATGGAAAGACATACGCTCATGTATTTATACAACAACCCATGAAAAAGTGTAATTACCAGGTAGTTCTTTAACGTTAGTGTGGGGGGCGGGAAAAACAAGGAGGATGGTGTTTGAAGTTAGTGATTAGTGGGGGGCTATGTCTTCGAAGAAAAAGATCGATAGTAAACGGGGGAGCTCCTTCTACGAAGAAAAAGTTTGATTGGATAATAATATAATAGCATTATCTTAGGATTTGGACTACAAAAATTACAAAGTTTTGTAGATGGTGAATCCCGCGTACGTTCGCGGAGAATGATACCCGTGTTCTCGCGATATATGCACGTTAGTTTTGAGAAGTGATTGCCGCCGGTTCTCTTGTGTTCATTTTTTGGCACGGTTCTTTCTCCCTCACTTTGATTCGTTTGGATATTATGAATATTTAAGATGATATATAAATAATAATAAAATAATTTATAAATATAAAATAATAATAAAGTAATACAATATATAAAAACAATTGTATTCCCTAATAGATCATAAGCTTGCAATTTGTGGATTTGAACTCAAAAGTCTTTTTTCCCCATCCAAGTACTTACCTTGAAGATATTAGAGTCTTACATTAGCATTAGAGCATTAGTAATGGCCTACCCATTCTTTAACCAAAATTTGATTAAAAAATTTATTTTTTCTAATTTAGCTAACCACTTTTCAACAATACTAAATAACAAACTCTCTAAATTTGTCACTATTCAATTAAAATATTAATTTTGACATTTTTATTTATTTTAATTCTAATGGTAATTAGAATATTTATTTATTATTAAAAAAGTGCATATTAATTTTTTAACGGTTTTGTTTTACAATAGTCATTCTTCCAACGGATATATTTTTCTAATAGTTATATCCTTTTTAACAGTCATATTCTTCTAACAGATATATTTTTTAACGGATATATTTCTCTAATGGTTTTATTCTTCCACTATAAAACATAATATTTCTTCAACAATTTTATTCACTTCAATTAAAGTTTCTCTATAAAATAATTTTTCTTTTTTTTTTTTTCAGTTTCTCGTTCGCTTTTTAACAATAACGAAACCCAATCGGCAAGAAGTATTGACGTTGTAAATAACAGAAAAACCAGCACATTTTTTTACGCATAAGGCTTTCCATTTTTTTTACTCATCTTTGCGCCAAATTGGAGAGAGTGTGCAGTAAAATAATGAGAAAAAAAATTAAATGGCCAGCCAGTTTCACTGGCTAGATTTGGTCAGCTGAATTCACTTAAATTTACTGTAGCTTTTATTGACCGTATGGTGTATTTTTACAGTATATTTTGAGTTGGCTAGCTAAACTTTGACTAAATTTTACATATGATTAGCTCATTATAAGTACTCTTAGCATAGTCATATGCTAGTATTTGCTAAAACATAGCTAATTTAATCTAAAATCTCTCTGCATTGAATTAGTAATTTAAAAGTTAGAGATTTGGATGTTATACTCAACTTAAAATCAAATTGAACTGACAATCAAACGGGGGCTAAAGATGCCCGAAAGAAACTACGGTTTCATCCTACCCTAAAATGGTGTTTGCAGTTTCACTACAAAAAATACCAGTTTTTGCAGCGACAAAAATTCGCCCCAATATAGCTCAAAACCGTGGCAATAAAGTTTAACCCACGGCTTTTATATCGCAAGTCAAACGCCAGTAAGAGAGCGTGACACCTACTCTGTTTTTCGCCCAATGGATCCGCCGAAGAAGTCTATTGATTCCCGTCGATCTCCATGCCGAGAAAGCCAACATCGGTAACTGCCGCAAAAGATTTAACTCCAACTCGATGGAATCGCCGATAAATCAATAATCTCCCTGCGACCTTTCTTGTTGTCGAGAAGAGATTTTCTACGTTCGACGATTTCAGGTTCGCCGAAGAGACTAGCGGTGATATAAAACCGCCGCATTGATGCAGATGTTTTTTTATGGGGTTCTCCCAAACCGCCGAGGTTAGGACCTCGCCCAGACCACTTACCCGCATTTGCTTGCTCGCCGTGAACGCAGAGAGGTTTCGACGCGCACCAAGAAGCCAATTAACGGCGTTCACTCATATCGCCGCAGTCGACTTCGAAGATCGATAACCACCCCATGGGGTTATCGGTGCTTGGTAAGAATTTTAAGGCGGAACTTTTTTCCCCAAAAAAAATACAAAGCCGATGCTCATAAAATTGGTTCACATTTTTCAATTCTTGTTCCAGGCCAAAATCTTATATTATTGAACTGGTTCTACATTTTTTCAACATGTTTCAACTCTCAATAATATATGGACCTAATTTGAGAGTTGTTAATTTGTTGCTAATCATTGGAAATGGTACTGTAGTCACAAATTTATGCTGGTTGCAGAGCTAGGGCTTGGGCAAATCTGTGGAAAGGTGCGCACCTTTCCCTAACATGTACATTCAAGCTGGTTTGACATTGATCTGTAACTATTATGCCTGTTTTCTCACATTGGGTTTGTGCATGATCATGTATACCCACTTCAAAAATGGTGCTCATCTGCTTTTGCACCCACATATATAAGCCTATATATATTTATACATGTACATCTAGTTTTGAACATGATATATATCGGCACACATACGCGTATATATATATATATATTTATATCAGTGTGTGTATATCGGACACATACTGAGGAGATTGCATATATATATATATATATATATATATATATATATATATACACGCCTAAATTAATTAACCATGCAATTATCTATGTACCACATGCTTGGAATTGAAGACTTTATCCATAATATGACTCTTGATCAAAGCAGTATGCCAAATATCTCATCAGCTACATATATTACTCTTTCATTCAACTTTGTCCATAACTTAGTTTAGCAGTGATCTCAAAATTCTGATCCATACTTGCTATTTCAACATGCCAGCAGTCCTACTATATATCTCTACATGTACATGTACATACCCCACTTACAGAGGAGAATTTAAACTTAAAAGTTGTTTGGGGTCTTGGGACGCACATCCAAATCACCACTGCCCTTGGATGGTAAAATATTGATCACCTGTTCCAACACAGAACAATGTGATAAAAATCAGGTCAGAAAATACAGCCATGGTTAAGATTATCCTGTTAATAAAATCACATCTTCATTAAATGTACTATCAATTGCCAAATAGAAACAAATTTGGCAATTGTTTCTTGTGTGTTGGGCAGCCTAAAACACACTACAAAATGACTGCTCCATCACCAGGAGAAGTGTCACATTTTTCCTTCATTGCCTAGTACTGGAAATGAGTGTGGTCCAGATTCAATTGTGTTGAAATAATTCATATACTGCATGTATAAAAGTTTTACTCCCAATGATTGAACCCCCTTTTTCATAGCCCTTTTTTGCATATAACACAATTCCCCATACTTTCAATTTATTTTGCAATACCAGTGGTTACCTTGTGCTTTGCAATAACACAATACCCCCAAATTAAATAATTAAGAGTATGGCTAAGAACCTCTTCATAACTCAGTAGGGTATAACCAAAATTTATTTGCTGCCCAATTTAGCAAATATCCATAGGATTAAGTACCAACTTACTGTCATTTAATGAGTCATTGCTTTTAGCATGCAGTAGGTAAATCATGCTTTGTTCTACTTAAACCTCCCAAAAACCACCCCAAGTAACGATTGCAACTGGAAAACATTGCATTCCAATTTTCAATGGCAGTTTTAAATATGTCAATATCCAGTAATGTCCCTTTCATTGATTATAATTAGTTAAATCTCTTTGCATTTTTAAAACTGCCATAGATTACTCTATGGCAGTTTTAACAATGTAGTAGTTGATTTACTTGTACAATTTTAGTTAGTCATTGAATCAATAGTAGATGACCTCTCCAAACAGCGTCAAATAATTTAAAAGCATGCAAAGAATATATAGATCAGCAAGAAGCAGATTTACCTCCCATCCTTCTCTGTGCTCCGATCAGAATATAGTTAATCGCTCTTCAAAAGTATTACTATATGATTAGTATCCCTAACATTCCTTCATCAAAAGTTCAGCAAAAGTGTATCACGATCAGAATACAAAATTAGTAACTGCTGGCATGCAGAAATTGTTAAGGAACTGCTCTGGACGTCTCTCTCTGAGACTCTAATTCCGTCTCCACTTTTGACATTCTCATGTTTACACGTTGCTCATAATCCCGCATATGCTCCCTCATCATCTTGAAACCACCTTCAATCTCTTCAACCCGACTTCGGTAATACTCCGCATTTTTCCTATTTTCTTCATTCTCCTCCGCGAGCCGTTCATACTCCTCATTGGATACTCCAGCCACTTTTATAGATTCGGGCATAACAGAGTTGCCCAGCCCTCTTGAATACCCTAACCTATGTCCCAATACCTCCCTAAATATGCATGCTGCTGCTTCATCTGTGCGAGCCTCTGGGGCTTTTGCATTCATCAATTGAACCATCTGATTCTGTGGCCAAAACAACTAAAACCATTAGCATCATACAACCATAACTCTTGTACACAAAGTTTCAAACTTATGTGCTAACACTAGACAGTCCACGTTTACTATACACTAAACATTTAAAAATATACTTTGTTTCAGCGGGCTACTTCTGTATAAACAAGGATCTACTCACATAATTGTCTTTCGTAGTTGGTGTGATAAATCTCCCCTTTTTATTCAACCAATGGACATCTTTGTAGAAATCAATTAGATTCTTGTCCTTCTACATTAACATATAGGCATACCAATCACATTAGCATAGTTTGGGAAATAAAACTTAATTTCCATTAAAAGTAACACCCTGGCCATTATATAATCTCAATACCTTTCTTTCCATTAGTACAACAAACGAAGTCCTTCCGCTTGTGTGGTTCACCCTTTGCTTACGCCTATTTTCTTTGTTTTGGCTGGACATTTTCTGCAATAAAACAAAACATTGTGGACTTCCTTCAACCATAGGTCAATTGCCATCAACAACAAATAATAAAACTTTCATTAATGCTAAGGATGTGCAGAATATTATAGAAAAACAATTTCCTTTTCTTATTTAAACAGCCACTGATATTTAAATCAAGCTGACATTTTAATTCTACAAGAAAAAACAGTCACATATGCTTACCTTGAAGTCATCACTCGCCCACCGATTGCATAACCACTCCCATACTGGCTTTTCTACCAACTCACCTCCATTAGCTACTGCCTCCTCATGTGATGCATAGCTCAAGTATTTTTTGTGTAGTTTGTAATGAAACGCGTTATAAGCACGAGATAGCTGACTTGTCACTGTCCGATGATGATTTTTCTTGGTCTAATCCAAGTCAAAGTCAGCCTATGATCAATGTCATTGTGTTAAAAACCCAATGCACGTACTAAAACACTTGGGCAACACATTTGGATTAACATCTCAGCCTTGAATATTGGATTTAGAATTGCTACGATTGTGTGAAATTACTCATGCAAGAAAAACTCACGTCTTTAAGCATACACTGTGTCACATGAGCTAACAATGTGCAGATTATGTGAAATAACTCATAAGTGGCAAGAATCATCAAGAAACTAACATTGCTAAAGTGGACTAACAACTTGCATGAGTTATTTTACAACCGAATATATTACCATCTTTTATCTTGTAAGATTAGAGATTGTATTTTAAAATTCAGTGCATTGTTATAAATTCTGTCCCCATGAGTATTGGATTTACTCTTGCTAAACATTATGTGAAATAACTCATGCAAGCAAAAATCATCATCAAGCCTCAGTCATGACTAACCTGAAACTAACAACATGCAGATTGTGTTTTACAAGCTAATATATATTTAGATTATCACGTAACATTCATACTTTGTGTTTTATAAATCAGTTACTGTTTATATTTCAATCCCCATGAAATTAGTCACACATCAAAACTGCATATTGTGTTTGACAAGCTAATATATATTTTGCTTTTTAACTACTTATTCAACTAGCAATGAAAAATGTAAGTCAATAATTCAAGATGGAAAGCCATACTCGAACACGTTCAATAAGTTCCTCTTTCTCCTTTTCATCCACGACACTCCAGCTAACATGCCTCATTTCTGCATAGTGCTTCACGATCCATGTCACTCTTGATGTGTAGACTGTTTTGTTGTTGCATGATGGGCCTATCTTGCCATCTTTATCTCAAGTGGTATTTTCCCTTACTTTTGCATCCTCTCAAACCCTTTCCCCTTTGCTACACCCCTACCACGTGTACTAGTGTTTTGTACTAACCCAGCAACACAAAATAGTAAGTCCACCATGTATAAATCCTATCCTAAGGTGTTTATCATGAATAGGAAATAGGATGTGCAAACCATGGAAACTTACCCTCAACTATTGTATTAACCTCTGCAGGAGTACAGGGTGGAAAAGATGAAGGTACTTCATCTGGAGGTTGAGTGGAGTCATCAGAGTCCACTGTAGCTTCATCTCTCAAAGTCCAGGCTGCTGGTTCAAGCTGTGGGTTTCGGAATGTAGGAGGCAAAACCCGTCTCCCTGGTCCAGTAGGTATTCATCGGCCTCTCCCTCTCTTTGACTGAATCATTAGACCTGCATGCACATAATGTTTAAGCTGGAACCAAATTATCTGAAGTTCTGGAAAACCAATAAAAATAAAAAGCAGACCAAGTTTAAGCTGTTGACAGAATGGTTAACCTTAAGAATATACACCCTTAGAGCTAATTGCTGATGGAGGTGCAAGTTGTGTGAAGCAGAAATATTCAGCAAGAGGTGTGCAACAGAAAATTTTCAGCAGTCAACTGGTTCAGCAAAAGGGTTTGTGCAACATAAATATTCAGATATTACAAGTAAGAGGGCCTAACCTGTTTCTCCTTATGACTGGAAAAGATCAAAAACAATGATATTCCCGCCTAGCTTCACACTTCTCCCGCGCAGGTGCAGCTGGCTCTATCTTCAAAAGCATGGTTGTGATGTTACTCTGGGATCTGCTGTCACTATTGGGCTGACTCCAACACTTGACAGCAGCATGTGCATTTGTACTAATTGTTGATGCAAGTCTAAAAAGCAGTAGGTAAATCCATGTTGCAGAACACTTGGCAGTGGTGGAGAATACACGTGTATGCAAAAAGTTTTTGTCGTACTGGACCTTACAATTTAATACTTTTGTAAGATATGTAGGCACATTCACCCATTGCCTTGATATATATATATATATATATTCTATATATATATATAAATGTCTGCCGATAGATGATTTGTAACTTGTTATCATGAAAAATGTCTGCCGATATATATTCTCTGTAATTTGTTATTTTTCACTATATATCGATAAATGTCTACCGATAAAGATGTCCAACCAATTTTTTATATATGTTCGACGAGTTAATATTGACAAGTTTTTAACGAATTATTTATTGAATAATGGTCAATATAGTGACAAATATTATTTTTTTATTCAATAAACTTAGCTAAGCAATAAGCATCGCATAAATATGTCTCGTATTTGAGGTGTTGTCCGTTTTAATGTTGTCCCTTAACAAGAGTGCTCGACTATCAAGAGTGCTCAAGATCCATATGAATAGGTATACTTTACCAATATATATATATTATATATAGATGTTTAATTAATGTATTTGGTCCAATATATATACTCCTCCTAATTCGCTTTCAAAAAGCTGAAAATTACCCCATGAGACACATCTGTTTATAAAGAAGCTACAAATAAACTAAAACCCACGAATAACTTCAATTCATAATACAATCATTCATCTTCAACCTAACGTTGATGCAGTACACTTCATCACCATTAAACCATAACAAATAAAATGAAAGCGATCGAACAATATAAACTTCACCATCATCATACATAATCTCATCTTCAATATCTTAACTTACAAAATCAATTGAAGCTAAGAAGCTACAAATAAAATTTGGTCTTGCATTTAACTTCAATTCATAATACGTCTACCATTTTTGAATTGCAAAACCGTGGCAAATCAAGAAATAACAGTACAAGCATTACACTTCAAAAAAAAAACAGTACATGACTTCTATAAAAACCAGTACACTTCAAGTGTTGTGATGATATAGCTCCAGGGAACTAGGATCTGACTGAAATTGTGATATATGCTTGCCTTGAGAAGTAACGTAAAAAGGGTTGCATCCTACCGACCATATCCAATCCTGCCAGTCCATTCACATTGTGGAAATCATCAAATGATTCTATTGATACATTCTATCAGCAAATTGAGAGGAATCACATATACATTCTGCCAGCCAATGCAGCTTTTATGGGCCTCCTGAGTAGGAAACCATCAAGATGAAATTTATTTTATCCAAAAAAGGACATAACGAAAAATACCATCAATATATCAAATAGAGAAGGCATGTATTTAACTACAAACTGAGTATTTAACTAGATAGACATCAATAAGTCATATAGAAAAGGCATGTATATCAGATAGAAAAAACATGTATTTAACTACAAAAAATACCATCTTTGATTGACTTAATAGCTCACAAGCTACCATTGCAAAAATACTTGGGAACACCACCAACGTCTGAGCTTAAAACAGTGGAGATTGTAGGATTCAAAAGACATAAAAAAATAATTTAATATTGTAACAATAGTGCCAAACTAGACCTTGCCAGTAGCAGGAAAAGGTTTTACTTTCATTTTTATATAAGTTGAACATAATTACAGAGCTAACATATATGGAAAAAGAAAAAAGAAAGAGAATGCCACTATAGATTTAGTAATATTTTCATAATTGTTTAGATTTACGAAATACAAGGGCTTTGCCATTTTCTATTTATTACTAAATTTAACTTTATAAAAAATATGAGAGAAGCATATCTAACAAATAACAAACAACTTATTTCTGTAAATCGAGCTCTGTCATTATTTATCAGAAACAACATCAGGATGGTGAAACCATCTTGGACAAATCGAGTGAAGTGTGTCATTATTTATCACAAAGTCAGATTATTTATCGCAAAGTCGGTTGAAACTGTAAAAAAAATAAATGGTTCCTGCATATATGGTGAAGCATAGCTATCAAAGACTACCAAACAAAAGGTTGTGTTAAGTGACACTGAAATGCGTATTGAACAAAGTTTAGATGTTTAATTAATTGTTAACCAAAGCAGGTTTATGTTTTCTTTTAGATGCCCATCATTTCGATCGAGTTACCAATGAAATAAAGAGGAAAAAAAAATATTTTTCATTACACTTTGTTTATCACTCAATGAAAAGGGGTTGATGATAGAATGACAGATTGATTCCACCAACCATTATATGATCAGCCTCACCTATATTCTAGAAATCATTTTAAAGGATAATATCCCTTTTTTAGTTATAAGTAATAGAACTAATTTAAATATATTTATTTAATGAAATAATGTGTTTTATTTATTAATATAATTTTCAAATGAGTAATGTATTTGAGTAATGTATTATACAAAATAAATACTTTTTGTAGTTGAATGGTTATATAGCAAACTATAGAATAAAATCTGCAAGTTAGTATGGGATAGGCAAGTTAGTATGGGCTAGATTCATGCAAGGCCCCCACTCACTTTAACAACTCCCACTCACTTTCATCTCTCCGTTCTCACTCTCTTTTCTCTATCATCTATAACCATGCCAATTTGCATTTTGGTATTGTTCATGGATATTGTTCATAGGTCTAAACTTTTATTTTCTTCTCTTTTTACAACCTCAAGTCAAGCCTTTCTCCTTAGCTATCAAAACAGTAGAATCTCATATATTTTCCGACCATTAGCCTTTCTCCTTAGCTATCAAAACATCAAAACAAGCCATACATGAGTATATACTTTTGCTGCTACTTCATAGTTGCTGCAACTCATCATCCTCTGTTTTTCATCCCCTTTTCACCCCTTAAATCAAGCCACAAACATTATAATATTTCTGTCCATAATTCTAACATCCTTAAAAAAACTAATTTTTAAACCCTAAGCCCACCACAAACAGACATTAACAAGTTTTCTCTACTCTTACCTATGTCACACGAATTCATATCGTCATTTCCTTGTCTTAAAGCATTTTGATGAACTAAGAGCAAACCGTTGATGCCATATTGGTGTCTAAATACTCTGTTCTAGCTTAAATTCCAATAAATTACACAGAAAATTAAACAACTCCAATAAATTGGCAGCAAGACTTATAAAAAAAAAAATGGGAGCAAGCCACAAGAAACATATAATCATATTTGATTGTCATTAGTAAATTCTAGAGAACCCGTTTATAGCATGTTCATTCTTAAATGAGTAGGAATCTGATTGAAAAAATTATTGAATGTCTAATAGCTTCATCAATATAAGGGAATCTAAGGGGGAAAAAAACTTATTACCTAATGGGCCTTTACGATGGAAGTTGCTTTGTGCGACCGACTGTTTGTTGCCGAAAGTGCGTTGTGATTATCAATGAATATTGCTGGAAGTCAATGGCTGGGAGCCTTGTTTATCTCTATGATTTAACGCTTTGAACAATTTTCATGAAGGGGATAAGAGGGCCGATAGCCTAAGAACAAATTGGGGCTTTTGGGATGACAATTTGGTGGAGATCTTCACTTAGAGGTACGAAGGTTAAAATTGGGGCTTTTGGGATGACAGGATGCTCAAATCTGAGGTGAAGGAAGGTTAAAAGTTGAGAAGCGAAATTCTTGAATGGCAATGGTGTTCTTGATGGACACTCATGCGAATTTCTTGAATCTGGTGGACTCTCGAAGAGACTGGTGGAAAAGATCTTAACTTGCAGTGAAAATCTGGTGGACTCTCGTACCTGCGCAACTTCCCGTCGTGAGAAACTAGTGATTTTGCAGCAACAGCCAAGTATACATTTTTACGTCCATTTCTGGTTTCACTGAGGTATAGATTACTTGGTCTTAGTTTTTATGTCGGCCCAAACTCGCAGCGTATATGTTTATTGTCGACGCAACTACCTGGTGCAACTGTTCATAACACGCCAGACATGTATTTAACACAGCATGGTTTACTACGTACGTATATCGCTGAAAAATATCTTTTATTACAGCAAACAGTGGTCTGTGAAAAAATAAACCGCGGCAAAAACCCACTAATGTTGTAGTGTTTTGTTCGTCTTCTTCCTATTTCCTACTCCCTAACCCTCTGTCAGAGCAATATTAACCTGAAATCTACTTCCATATCTGAAAGTAACAACTGCCAACCTATTTGGGGGTAAGTAACTACTACAAACACCAGTACTGACACATGATCATTCAACCCTCTTCATCCTCATCTATTTTCTACTTAAGTTGGCGAGTTGAATGGGATCAATGGCCATTTTTTCTGTGTCAGATAAGGACCTGCAACCAGGGTATTCGTCAAGTTTCGTTTCCAGAACGGGCTCAACAAATGAGCTGACGGTGCGAGCAGCTACAGTTGCTGAGTCCCATTCTCATCCAAAACCACATTAAAGTCAAAATTTCAAATGGGTGCTTCTTTACCTTTATCAGCTAGAATTTATTCCATAAGTCCTTAGTTTCTGCCCCATTATTGAGCAGCTCAAGGCCTTGGTTGTGCTTGGAAATTTCAGAATCATCTTCAAACTTCTCAGAGTGTGCAGCCACCTCCCTCTCTACCGTTCGACTAACTCGCCCACGACCTCTACCTCTAGCCCTACCCTTCCTCTGCCACTGCTGGTTGTGTGGCCAGCCTCCTGCAATAAAGGAAATAATTCATCAACAAATCTACTATATCAAAACAGAAGCTGATTAGATATTGTATCAAGAAAGGAATCTTGCAAGTTACATACTTGGGTATTGAGTTACATGCATGGGTATTCTATTACACTACATATCGAAACGAATTTCAAAGAAAACCAGAACATTATTTTCATGAAATGAAGAATAAAAAACCAAAGAAAAAGATAAATGTTGAAGGTGAAAGAAGATCTGCGAACTACTGACTGATCATTAAAAAAAAATTAGAAATAAGAAATATATATAACCGAAAAAAAGTGCTAAGAGTTGAACAAATTACTCAGAGACTAGAAGAGGGAAAGCCATGGAAATCTTCGCAACATCCTCATCAGCTTGCATAATCTTCTTAATACGAGCCTGCAAAAGAATTATATTAAACCAGATAAAATAATCAGGTCCAAAAATCCACCGCATTGGAGGAATGCCAATATGTAACACAATGTAGAGACAGAGCACAAGCTCAATTACCGAAGCATCCAAAATGAAGAAAAATAAGGGATAAATCTTCATTAAAGTGTGCTAAAAAACATGTTCAAGAAATATATTTCTCATTGATTGCAAGAAAGTAATCTATACAGTGTTGCTTATATAGAAAACTGAGATGGTTCCAGAACATTCGGGAATATTATCAAATACCTATCGTGCACCTTGCACATGAAGCCTACACTATAGCAGAGTTTGTTATAATAAATCCTCACTACAATACAAACAGATTCCAATGTATAATTACATAAGAGGACACGATAAAAACCATAAATATCAATTTTGTTGATTATTTGATGAGCTGGAGATATTCTGAAGAGAGAGTTGACTATGTTGAGTGTCCCGGTAGAATGTTGCTGAGCTGGGTGTACTGCTGATGTTACCCTCCCGCGAGTCCAGCATGGAACACAGGGTGAGACTCGTTCTGAGAAGCAAAAACCGATTGGAAACCAATGGTTTTGTAAATATATCAGCAACCTGATCTTTAGAAGAAATGAAGACAACATGTAAAGTTTTGGAGGCAACTTGATCTCTCACAAAATGGAAGTCGATTTCTATGTGCTTTGTACGGGAGTGCATAACAGGATTCACTGAGAGATATGTAGCACCGATGTTATCACACCAGAGAGTGGGTGGTTTGGGAAGAAATACACCGAGCTCTTTGAGTAAGGATTGGAACTAGAGTAGCTCAGCAGTAGTATTAGCCAAAGCTTTGTACTCCACTTCTATGCTGGAACGGGCAATAGTGCTCTGTTTTTTGGATCCCCAAGCTACAAGATTAGAACCCAGGAAAATACAGAAGCCCCATGTCGAGCGCCTGTCATCCGGGCATCCTGCCCAGTCAGCGTCCGTGAAAGCATGCAAGGTATAATCTGAAAAAGGCTTGATTTGAAGACCAAGCTGAGTTGTGTGCTTAAGGTATCTGAGTATCCGTTTAACGGCCTGCCAGTGAGGAACCTTAGGAGTGTGCATAAATTGACACACTTTATTGACAGCAAAAGCGACATCAGGACGTGTTAACGACAGGTACTGGAGACTACCCACCGTACTGCGATAAAGTGTGGGATCTTCAAAATCAGGACCATCAGTGAGAGTTAATTTTGCCGAGGCAGCCATGGGCGAGGTTACTGGTTTGGCACAGTCCATATGTGTTTTCTTCAATAAGTCACATATGTACTTGGTTTGAGACAGATGAAGGCCAGTTTCCAATGATTGAATCTCAAGACCAAGAAAGAAGCGAAGGGGCCTAAGATCTTTGACAGGAAATGAAAGACTGAGAGCATGAAGAACACTTCGGATTGCCTCAGGATCAGATCCAGTCAGGATGATGTCATCCACATATACAAGGAAGAATAAAGTGACAGAGGCATGATGATAAATAAATAATGAAGAATCAGAGAGGGAGGATGTAAAGCCAAGCTCCAACAACCGATTGCTTAGCTTTGAAAACCAAGCCTGTGGGGCTTGTTTTAATCCATAAATGGCTTTGTTCAATTTACATACATGATGAGGAAAATTAGGATTGACAAAGCCAATGGGTTGAGTCATATAAACCTGCTCATGAAGTTAGCCGTGCAAAAATGCGTTGTTAATGTCAAGCTGCCGAAAAGGCCAATGTTTAGTAACAGCAATGGACAATATAGTTCGAATCGTGGTGGGTTTTACCACTGGACTAAAAGTCTCAAAGAAGTCCACTCCAGCTTGTTGATGGTAGCCTTTTGCTACCAAGCGAGCTTTTCGTCGTTCCACAGTTCCATCAGAGAGGCACTTGGTCCTGAAAACCCATCGACAACCAACAACATTAGTGCTTTCAGAAGCTGGAACAAGATTCCAAGTATATGTTTGGAGAAGAGCCTGGAACTCGACAGACATGGCCGTACTCCATTCAAGGTGTTTAACAGCCTCTGTGTAGCTGGTAGGTTCTTCAGGAACAGTGGTGGTAATGGTCAAGAAACTCCGAGGTGGTGGCCATAGTACCGTGCCATCATTGTATTGACGGGGTTTGAGAGAATTTGTTTGGGACCTAGTTACAATGGAGGAATCTGCAATAACAGAGGTTTGCGCAGGGGGAGGGATTTCTGGTGAAGGTGTAGAAGACGAGGGGGAGAGAGATGGGCTCGTTGTTGGTGTGGAAGATAATACGGAAGTAGATGAAGGGTTTGGACTAACGGGCCGAGTTGGGGAACTAGAGTTTATGGGCTGAGGGGGAACAGTTTGATGAGCGATAGCAGGAGGGGGACCTAAAACTGACGGAAAGGACGTGGGTTGAGGGATTGGGCCTAAAATAGATGGAAGAGATGAGTGTGTGGGCTGGCAAGAAACAGACTGAAGAGACGAATGTGTAGACGTGATTTGCTGAGCTGGTAGTGCAAGAGGGAAAATGTTTTCATCAAAAACAACATCACGTGAAATATATAGACGTTCAGTGGGAAGATGGAGGCAGCGATATCCTTTGTGGGAATCACTATAGCCAAGAAATAGACATTGTGTAGAACGAAGGTCTAATTTATGGCGATTGTATGGCCTGAGATGAGGCCAACAAGCAGTGCCAAAATTTCTAAGAGAAGTGTAGTCAGGTGATTTTTGAAATAGTTTTTCATAAGGAGATGAGTGATGTAAAACTGGTGAAGGGAGACGATTGATAAGAAAAATTGCAGTGTGAAAGGCATCGGCCCAATAGAGTTGTGGGAGAGAAGCATGGGCCATAAGGGCAAGGCCCGTTTCGACAATATGTCGATGCTTGCGTTCGACGGTACCGTTTTGTTGATGTGTATGAGGGCAAGAGATTCTATGGAGAATACCTTGAGAAATGAGATATTTGTTTAGGGGGCGATACTCACCACCCCAATCACTTTGAATGGACAAAATTTTTGAATTAAAGAAACGTTCAACATGTATTTGAAATTGTAGAAAACTAGACATAACATCAGATTTTTGCACTAAGGGATACCACCATGTATACCACGTAAAATCATCCAAAAAGGAAACATAGTATTTAAAACCTTCACGAGAAAGAACAGGGGCAGGGCCCCATACATCTGTGTAAATTAATTGTAAAGGCTTAGAAGAGTGATGATGGGATGAATTAAACGGTAACTGATGACTTTTTGCTGCACGACATGCTGAACAAGAAGGAGACGTAGACTGGGTAGAAGCTGGAAGTTGATATTTAGAGATAATCCGAGAGACAAGTTGAAGAGATGGATGGCCCAAGCGTGAGTGCCACTGAGAAGGAGTAGTGCGCTCGCCAATGAGAGCCTGTGCCGAAGTTGAAGAAGGTAGAACATTGGTGAATGAGTAAAGGCCATTACGCATGGGACCATGGAGGAGAGGGAGTCCCGTTGTTGCATCCTTCACAAGAAAATGATTACTATGAAATTCAAAAATAACAGAGTTATCAAGGCAAAATTTCTGGACAGATACTAAGTTTTTGGTTATGGCAGGTACATGTAAAAGATTTTTAAGAATAAAAGAGTGAGAGAGGGTAGTAAATTTAGAGTCACCAATGTTGGCAATAGGTAACTCGCTGCCATCACCAATTCGAATCTGCTCATTACCACCATATGGTCCTGAAGTGATGTTGAGGTTGGACATGTCAGAGGTGATGTGGTTGGTTGCAGCCGTATCAGGATACCACGAGTGATCAGGTGCCGTGGAGAAGCTGCTGTAGTTGGCAGAGAGACTTTTAGGAGGGTCACTTTGATAGACATGATCAAAGCGATAAAAGCATTTGATGGCACTGTGATCAACTTTGCCACAGACTTGGCAAGTTGGTTTGGAGTGAGGAAGGGGTGAAGATTGAGATGAGAAGGGATTTGGGGTATAGGTGGAGGGAGAGTGACGACCACGACTACGACCACGGGAAGGGCCGCGATTGTGACCTCGATAGTTGCCCCGTCCACGATTGTTGTATGGTGGAGAACTATAAGTATAATTTGCGGACAGAGTGGTAGACATGGGTAAATGATTTGAGTGAGCCAAGCGACTCTCAAGAGTAAGAAGTAAACTGTATAATTCTTCAGGAGACATTGGTTCAAGTCTGGCTGTGACAGAGGTAATAAGAGCATCATAATCACTGTTTAAGCCAGCAAGAAGATAAGAGGTGAACTCATCGGAAGAGAGAGGTGCACCAGCAGCACACATAGTATCTGAGAGATGTTTGAGTTTCCGAAAGTAGTCAGAAATAGAGCTAGCATCTTTGGAAATGGTGGCTAACTGATACCGAAGTTGGATCACACGAGCATGTGATTGAGAAGCAAAGAGTTTTTCAATAGCTGACCAAGCAGCTTGAGAGGTAGAGTGTCCAACCATTTGAGCAATCAGATTATCAGAAAGGGTTGAAATAATAGCGCTGAGGATCATCTGGTCGGTTTTGGTCCAAGCAAGAAAATCTGGATTAACAGTAATTTTATCAGAGAGAAGTCGAGAGGGTGGTTTACTGGAGCCATCAACAAAATGAAAGAGATCTTGGCCCCGAAGGTAGGGAACCATCTGTGTGCGCCAGAGGAGGTAATTTTCATTTGTGAGTTTTACTGTAACGAGGTGAGAAAGGTGGGGAAGGGAGGGAGGGGAAGGTGGTGGGTTTTGTTTGGGTGGGGCGTCAGTCATAGTGTTAGACGTTTGTCTTGATAGTGACTCTTGATACCATGCTAGAAAACATGTTCAAGAAATATATTTCTCATTGATTGCAAGAAAGTAATCTATACAGTATTGCTTATATAGAAAATTGAGATGGTTCCAGAACATTCGGGAATATTATCAAATACCTATCGTGCACCTTGCACATGAAGCCTATACTATAGCAGAGTTTGTTATAACAAATCATCACTACAATACAAACAGATTCTAATGTATAATTACAAAAGAGGACACGATAAAAATCATAAATATCAATTTTGTTGATTATTTGATGAGCTGGAGATATTTTGAAGAGAGAGTTGACTATGTTGAGTGTCCGGTAGAATGTTGCTGAACTGGGTGTGCTGCTGCGGTTAAAGTGAAACAGAAAAGCAATCATGAGTATAATTTAGCCGAGTTCCTGGAATGTACCAAATCCATGTCAAGTCTACAACATAGAATCAGATTGATGTAAAATTCTTGATTAAATTCGCCTGCACGTGGATTTACCGCTAACATAAAATTAATTAATGAAATCAAGTGGAAGTTTTTCCAACTCAGACCAATAGTGAAACAGAAAAGGTTTTCCACAAGCAGAAACTAAAAGAAATCTAAGACCAGTTCAGAGAAGAGGAATAGAAATGTCAGTCCGCTGAAATTCCGTACGAAAGAAAATCCGTAAATATGTCATGTCCATCAAATCAAGAACAAATGCAATGCTTGGAAGTTAATAATCTATTGTATCTATCTCATTAACAAAAACAAAATGTAAAACAAAGATAATTTAAAAAAACCGTGTATTCGTAAAAACATACATTTCTCTTCCTTTCCCAAAATCAACAGGGAGATTGGGCTATGGCGAACACAAATCAGAAGCCAGCTCCAAAACAGTATTAAGAAAAGATCATTTTTCAGTTTGATGTAATTTGAGTGGTATTTGCGATGGCTCATTATTCGGAGACGGAAAAAATCAACTACATTTATACCCAGCTCAGACAAAAATGGTGTGTTTGTGATATTTTTCAGAGGTTTTTTTTTTTTTTTTTCATTTTTGTAAGTTTTTTTCTGGTGATGTTTTAGGGAGAATGTCCATAATACCAGCCAAAAAGTATTCTGGACACAAAAAATGGCTTGCTAATCCAACAATACTCTTCAAAATATGAAGAATATTGAATAATATATTCTGCTGGGTTTTTGTCACTTCTAAGCTTGACCTTAAATTTAATGTTTTCTTTCTTTCTGATAGGTAATCAAGAAGTTTTATTCATTAAAAAAAAAGAAGGTATAGCTCAAGTAAACAAGACTAAATTTAATGTTTTTTTAAATGAAATTGATGTTTTTTTTTCAATATTTTTATCTACCAACAAAAAGAATATTCATTTTTGGTAAATATACCATAAAATATACATGACATATCATACCACATGCTACCAACTACCACTGGATGACATCCTATCATCCAGTACCCCAAACTAACCCTGGGCAATCTAAGAAAGAGACATTGTGGGGGTGATTGGTGTGGTCTTGTAACATTCCAGCCCCATATTGGAAATACAAATAGCTAGCTCTCATAGTGGAGATAGCTTATAAAGTTAGTTGGGTATGAAGTCCCACATTGGTTAATTACCAAGAGAAACAGGGCGATATAAGTGATTCGAGAAACACTTCAAATTGAGTAGTCTTTTGGGGGGTATAATGCCAGATATGGCCAGTGCGGCCAAAGCACAGTGGGCCCATAACACAAAAGGTTTCGTGTGGCAGTAGAAAGATCATGTGGTTAATTAGTAGTTTTTACTTGTAAAAAACCAAGAATGAGGTTAAGCTCAGATCGTAAGCAACACAAGACTTTTATTCTCTCAGATATGTGAGATGCTGCAGAATGACACAGATGCTGCAAGGAAGAACCCTTGGCAACACATACACGTATCAACTTAACTGTTCCATGAATAAAAGCCCGTAGCCCTCTCTCAAAGAGATATAAAATACTTTTTATGAGCATTTGATCCTTCAATGGGTAACCTATACTATCTGTTGGAATACATCAGATTGCTAAAACTGAAAATTCTTTTGGACATTATGCAAATTGAAAAATGCGTGCTCTAAAATATATTCAAAACCCTAGTGTGCAGAACATTTAACCAACAGTTTAATTTCTTCCCAAAAAAAAAGAAAAAAACCTTATTTTTATCAAACGTAGCATGCTTTGTAAGCAAACGAATCCATTTTCTAAGTAAATAAGTTATGTCAAATTGTTGAAGAGTTAAAAGACAACTGTTTCACAAACTTTACCTTCAGTCAAAATGCTGCCCACGTAAAGACATTTCAGCATTTCATAAGAATCAAAATAAAAATTCCAACTAATTTTTTTCTTACTTGAAAAAAAAAATACATTGAACACTCATCACGCACCGGAAGAAATCTCGAAGGCACTTACTATTAAAAACGAAACCCATCAATACCCACTACAACAGAATGTGTGTTTTGTGACAGAGAAAACTGTCACAAAAAAATGGCAAACCGTCACTAAACATATTTGGTGACGGTTTGTCACCATGACCGTCACCTAAAATGCGTCACAGAAAACATTTGGTGACGGTTTACTGTTCAACCGTCACAAAAAATATTTTTAGTGACGGTTGGAAGTGTTCCGTACGTTACAACGTTCGAACGTTCCTTTTTTTGTGACGGTTATGAACTGTCACAGAAAATCACGTTCGGACGTAAAATCAAACGTTCGGACGTTATACCCGACCGATTGGCGTTCGAATGAGAGAAGTTGATGTTCGTTGGATATCGTGTTCGAACGTATCATATTTATGTCCGAATGTTAATGCGTCCGAACATTAATTACAATAAACATTCGAATATTTGTTCGAACGTAAACGTAAATGTTCAAACGTAGCGCGTTTAATGTTCGGACGTTATTTCGAATGTAAACGAAGGAGCGTCCGAATGCAAGTTCTTTGTTCGAACGTTAGTCGCTTTACCGTTCGAACGGTTTGTTCGTTTTAGCGTGAGTACGTTCGAACGTATAGTTTAACGTTCGAACGATTCAATTGTATTTACGTTCGAATGTTTGTTACAGTGTGAACCAACGTTCGAACGATTTTTATTTACATTCGAACGTACAGATCAGAAATACTAATTTCATAAAATTTAAAAACATAATACCAATTGTATCATATTACATACCCAATTAACAAGTAACAATGTCTTATAAAAGTACAAAATTAGATATTAAAACTAGTCAGAAATATTGATAAAAATTATTTCTTTTTTTTCCCTCGCCCACGGGGATTCTGTTGCAACGACATAACACGCTCCATTTGCACCATCATCTCCCGTTGCACTTGCTCTTGCACTTCACTGCGTATTCTTTCCTCCTGGTCTCTCGGTTGGTCCTGCAAACGCGTCTCTAAATGAGACTGTCGTTCTAAGAGAGACTCTAACTCTTGTTGTCTCGACCTCATATACTCATTCTCACGCCGTGCAGCTTCTAAATCTGCCGTAAGATTATTAATTTGTGAAGCCGATGAGGTTGAGGAGGATGAACATTTATGCTTGATAGATCGTCCCAAACCTCTTGCCATACTAGACTGCGGCCCGAGCACTTGCGTGAATATGTCTATGTCACTAAGAGAGGATTCCTCAGAAGCTGACTGCATCTCCAACATTTTGCTCTGCAATTTAAAAGGTAATGATCGTAAATAATTAGTAACGTATTAAAAGAAATAGAAATAAGAAATAAACTATTAAAATATTATATAAATAATTTATTTAACAAAATTAACATTGCTTACATAATTATCTGCAGCGACAGGATCCATCCACTCACTATGCTCATTAGTGTGAGCAGCAGCATAGACATGAATGAGGGAAAAGTTTTCAGGATCATCACGTTTCTAACAAAGCGACAATATTAGCAATTTTAAAAAGATAATATTAGTACTTATCAGAAATAATATCAGGAAAATAAATGAATTCTATAATTTTTTAATTACCATTTTTTCAGCAAGACGGTGGAATGACCTTGAACCGGCACGGTGGTGGACAGTCAGAACGGATCTATTCTGTGCATTTGTAGAACTCAAGTGCTACAAAATATATTAAAAATGTTAATTGTAATATGTATACATATAATATATAAAACGAATATGAATGTAAATAATTAAAAGATATAAATGTAAAATACCTGATAATCTGGAGATGCGAAAAGATCACAACACTTTCTCCAATCATCTAACTTCATCTGCTGAAAAGGAGACTGCGCAGCCTCTTCCAACGTCTCAAACTTCTTGAAGTGGTCATGACATCGTCCTTTGTGACGTCGGAATAGTATAGCCATCAACTCATTCACGATTCTCAAATCCTCGCTACGGCCAAAGTCGAGGTCGAATTCATCCTAATAAGGGAATCAGGTAAAAAATATAATATATTAATCTAGGTGAAAAAAATGTACTGAAAAGTAAACTCACTAGCACACGACTTCGAATGTGCTCCTTAATCTCATTCGGAACATCTCGCCATGACCGCACATAAAATGGAGTATAAGCTCGAACTACTGTGCCAATATAGGAGGAAAGCGCTGCTGCACTATCATCCACTCCTCCAGTGGAATTATCAGGAATTGTGATCTTCAGTTTACCATGCCTTCTATTTTTTTCAAGAGAGATTCCATGTGTATAGCCACGACCGCGACGTGCAGATGCATCAACTACATGATAATAGATATACTATAATTATAATTATATAGTTATTGAGAAAAAAGTATTAACTATATATATAATTATCGACGACAATATTTCCTTACTGGTAGGTGTCGACTGGCTGTTGTTCTCTTCTGTGTTAGCTTGATCTTCAGGAACTAATTCCTCGAGTGGGAAGTCCTCAATGGGTTCAGGACTTGGACTTGGCGGAGGCACATTTCTTCGTTGTCGTTTTGGCGGCATTCTTGAAAATAATTAATTATATCAAAGAAAATTAATTAGAAGAAATTATGAAAATTCAAGATATTTTATAGTCACCTATATGAATAAAATATTTAGTACTTTTATTTTTCAGATGAATTTTCCATGCTTGTTTCAGAATCTCCGTCAATAACATCTTCATCATCATCATGCACCTCTTCTTCATCATCTTTATCCACCTCCTGCCCGGATTCTGATTCGTCTTCATCTTCTGACTCATCTTCTTCTTCTTCCTCCTCACTGACTTGAATTGAATGATCATTTAATACAGACGGGTCGAGATGTACGGGTGGGACATCATCTCTACACAAGGGGAGCAACTCGAGTGCACCGAGGTCAACAAACAAGTTAATACCCTCTCCATCTTCCTGGTATGCCTCAACAATCGGAGTGTCATCTTCATCTCCACTATTCTCGTAATCTGCACTCGTTCCTGCTTCATATATATTTCGATGAACAAATTTTTGTACGACTCGCCAAGTTATCTCCCCACTATCTTCATCAGCACTTTTCATTGGATCAATCAAGTAATAGACTTGGGTAGCTTGACAAGCCAATACGAATGGATCATCTTCGTACCATTTAGATGCAGTATTGACACTCGTAAAGTGATTATCCCTATTTATCGAAACCCGACCACCGCCTAGATCCCACCAATCACATTTAAAGACATATGTTACAGACCCACCCAGATATTTCAATCCGATAATATCACGTATGACACCATAATAGTCAATATCATCTGTTCCATGACTCCCCTCGACCAACACACTACAATTTTGAGTCTTTCTATTACGTTCACGGTCCAAAGTATGGAATCTATAACCTCGAACCGTGCATGCAGTATATCGAAGTGCTCTATTTGAGGGACCACGGGCCAATGCATACAATTCAGAAGAAATTGATCCGGGATCACGAGCACATTGTTCCAAAATCTATAAATTGAAATAGTATATATTTATTATTTCATTATCCAGAGTTAAAAATTTCACAATATAACATATATATAATTTTAGTTCATACACGTTCTTCAAACCATCCGAGAAATTCTTCCTCGTGTCTTGCCTCTATATTTTCTACGTCTTCCGTCCTAAGTTTGTCCATGTGGTCACTGTTATAACATGTTGCAAAATAAGTATATTTTGAGCACAACAATTCTAATTAATTTAAAGAAAACTATAATTATTCAAAGAAATAAAATGACATACCTAAGATAATCATCAATCTCTCGGCAGTTATTTAGCAGATACCACCGAACTTTACCCAACTCTCCATCAATTAAATCGTAACCTGTTTGTGCACCCAAGGGTCGTACATTCTGGGAAAACACTGATAGCTCACGAGGAGGCGGAGTAGCAAGATCAGCATTTCGCTCTTGACGATTAAATCGTGTCTCAACACCACGAAGATATAGAGAGCAAAATGTTAACCATTCATCGTGTATATAGGCCTCTGCTATTGAACCATCAGCTTTGGCTTTATTCCCAACAGTGCGCTTCAATCGACCCAAATATCTTTCAACTGGATACATCCAACGGAACTGCACCGGTCCACCCAGAAGTACCTCTCGCTGTAAATGTATTGCTAAATGGACCATGACATCAAAAAATGATGGTGGAAAGATATGCTCGAATTTACATAGTATAGTAGCAATGTCTTCTTCCAATTTCGACAACACATCTCGATTTACTACCCGAGCGCACAAATCCTTGAAAAACATACATAGTTCAGATATGGCCACACGTACATTAGATGTAAGCTTCCCACGAATTCCCACAAGTAATAACTTCTGCAAAAATACGTGACAATCATGACTTTTCAATCCATTGATTTTCCAATCATCAGGACTCACGCATCTACCAATATTTGAAGCATAACCATCTGGCAACTTCACACCTTGCAACCATTTGCAGAAATCCATCCTCTCCTCCCTCGTCATCGTAAAACATGCATGCGGCATGACCACCCTGTTGCCTTCCACCCGCAAATGCAGATTATATTTAATTCTCATTCTCTCAAGATCTTTCCTCGTCTTGATCGTGTCTTTCGTCTTTTTGTTAATACCCATCAATGTACCCAGTATATTATCACAAATATTCTTCTCTATGTGCATTACATCCAAACTATGTTGCAATTTGCATGACGACCAATACGGCAAGTCAAAAAAAATACTACGCTTTGTCCAATTCAATTCTGGTACGGCTCGTTTTCTCTTGTTCTTTCCCCGACCTTTGCCAAAATTGTTCGCTCTAACATGTTGCAGTTGTTCCACTATCTCTTCTCCAGACAACTCTTTTGGTGCAATCCTATCCTCTACTCTCCCATCAAACTTGGCACATTCTCTTCTCCATGCATGATTTGCTGGTAAATAACGTCAATGACCCATGAAACACAACTTCTGAGAAAATTTTAGCCACTCACTAGCAGTTTCTTTATTACACGTCGGACACGCTAACTTCCCTTTCGTACTCCAGCCGGAAAGATTCCCATACGCCGGAAAATCATTTATAGTCCACATTACCGCAGCATGCATCTGAAAAGATGTCGACTTAGATGCATCATAAGTTCTAACCCCTGTTTCCCATAACTCTTTCAGCTCTTCAATCAACGGCTGCATGAATACGTCAATATCATTCCCAGGTGATCTAGGGCCAGGGATGAGTAAAGTTAACAAAAAGTTTGGCGCCTTCATGCACCTCCATGGTGGAAGATTGTACGGAATCAATACCACGGGCCAAGTGCTATAACTTGTACTCATATTCCCAAAAGGGTTGAATCCATCGGTTGTGAGTCCCAGGCGCAGGTTCCGAGCTTCTAACCCGAACTCTGGATACTGATTATCGAAAGACTGCCACGCAAGTGAATCAGCTGGATGCCTCATATACCCGTCATTCTTAACTCTTTTCTCCTCGTGCCATCTCATATCATGAGCTGTTTTCTTACACATATATAGTCTTTGCAACCTAGATTTCAAGGGAAAATACCGCAACACCTTAACCGGGACGTTTTTCTTACCTTTCCACCTCGACTCTCCACATACAGGACATGCTTGTTTCTCCTCGTTCTCCTTCCAGAACAATACACAATCATTCTTGCATGCATGTATGGACTTGTACTCAAATCCTAATCCTTTTCTCAACTGCTTCGCTTCATAAAAGTTCTTAGGTAATGCAGACCCTTCGGGAAGCACCTCGTTAAATAAGTCCAATACCATGTTCATTGCTTTCGTCGACAACCCACACAATGATTTAATGTGAAGCAACCGCACAATAAACGACATTTTGGAATGTTTTGTACAACCTGGGTAAAGCTCCCGCTTTGCATCTTCCCACAGTGAAGGGAAATTTTCACAATCAGTCCCTGATCCACCAGTTGAGGCATTGTCGTTAACCTCATCCATAAACATCCCAGCTCCAATGTCACCCAACATCTCCTCCATCTCATCATGCTCATAATCATCATCCATGTGCCACAAATAATTGTGATGATCGACCAATACATCTGCTGACCCTTCATACGGCTCACCATGCAGTACCCATCGCGTATACCCCAGATCCATACCGTTCACAAATATATGACGCTCTACTTCATCCAATCCTATCGCACACAAATTTTTACACCCTCGAGATGGACACTTTATGTAACCACGACTATCAGCAGAAGCCCGTGCAAAATCAATGAAAGTTCTTACTCCACATGCATAGGGTACGTAATCCTTTCCAAGTCTATCGTCCAGATGCATCCAATTTTTGTCCATTTCTAAAAACATCTATATATTAATAACACGTACATTGAAAATTCACATGCATGTCATGCTCCAATTCTCATTACTTTTTTGATAAGGTAGTTGGTCCTATCCCATTCGAGATTATATTCTCCATATTGCACAAATCTCGTCACTCTACTAATTTCTACGTTAGTAGAAATTTCGGCAGCACCTCCCCATAATTCTCCAAGTATACATGTTCAAATATCGGGATTGTGACCCTACGAACAGTATACCCGAAGAACAGTAGAAGAAGACACCGAAACTTCATATTAAACGTGGAAAGTAGCGAGTAACAAAAATGTGCAATACAGATAATATAATCTCAAACTGTCAACACTGGACAATTCAGGAATCAGTGGACACATAAATGTACACTGATTCCCAAACGGGTCTAAGGGTATTTATGCAATGTCACACGCATCTAGCAAAAAATCATATAACAATATCTCCATATTGTTAAACTAAAGAGGGATGGAAGATTATGTGACTCTACGTTTCGTGTCTTGTACACAACGAGGGAGAATGATCTTGAAGAAATGTTTAAATTTTAGTCTAATTACTTAACCGTCACAAACTGTCCGACCTTGACAACTCTCAAGGCCGAAGAGACTATGACAGTCAAGCAATTAGACCAAAATTTAGAGATTATAATTGTTATATATAATTTTAAAGGTTATTATATAATTTTAATTATTATCATTCCACAATTATAATCTTAATTGTTAGACAATAAGTATATAATTTTTATATAAGAATCTATTTGATCCTTATTTCCTTTCTCTTTAGTTTATAATAAATAAGTATATTTACATATTCAAACTCTACTTATTTAGTAGTTTCAAGACTTTTTTATTGAAGAGTATTTTAAAGGTTATATTATAATTTTAATTATTATCATTCTTAAAATATAATTTTAATTGTTATACTTAAATTGTAAAAGAAGTATAATATAATTTTAAATATTATAATTCTTAAAGAGTTAGTTTTATTTGTTATTACTTAATTTCAAATATTATTATAAATATTTAATTATAATTCTTAAATTTCAATGGTTATACAATAATTTTAATTATTATAATTCTTAAAGAGATACTTTTATTTGTTATTACTTAATTTGAAATATTATTATCACAATTTTTCAAATCTATATCACAACATATTCACAATAACTCACAAACTATTTACAAACTATACAAATAATAATCACAATATTTTAATTGTAAGCATAAAATAACATGCCACATGTATTAATAAAGCTTAAGGACAATATATTTGTAACAATGTAAACATATTCAAACGTCATTCACAAATAATAATTTAAATATTTCAAGTCCATATCACAACATATTCATAATAACTCACAATATATTCACAAAATAACATGCCACATGTATTAACATATTTTTAAAGTTGAGTAAGCAATAAACATGTATTAACAAAGCCTAATGAAAATATATTTCTAATAATAAACACAATATTTATACGTGATGGGTACTGCATGGTAAGCCGTATGAAGGGTCAGCAGATGTATTGGTCGATCATCACAATTATTTGCGGCACATAGATGATGATTATGAGCATGATGAGATGGAGGAGATGTTGGGTGACATTGGAGCTAGGATGTTTATGTATACATATTACAATTAACATTTTTAATATATTTTGTAGCACTTGAGTTCTACAAATGCACAGAATAGATCCGTTCTGACTGTCCACCATCGTGCCAGTTCAAGGTCATTCCACCGTCTTGCTGAAAAAATGGTAATTAAAAAATTATAGAATTCATTTATTTTCCTGATATTATTTCTGATAAGTACTAATATTATCTTTTTAAAATTGCTAATATTGTCGCTTTGTTAGAAACGTGATGATCCTGAAAACTTTTCCCTCATTCATGTCTATGCTGTTGCTCACACTAATGAGCATAGTGAGTGGATGGATGCTGTCGCTGCAGATAATTATGTAAACAATGTTAATTTTGTTAAATAAATTATTTATATAATATTTTAATAGTTTATTTCTTATTTCTATTTCTTTTAATACGTTACTAATTATTTACAATCATTACCTTTTAAATTGCAGAGCAAAATGTTGGAGATGCAGTCGGCTTCTGAGGAATCCTCTCCTAGTGACATAGACATATTCACGCAAGTGCTCGGGCCGCAGTCTAGTATGGCAAGAGGTTTGGGACGATCTATCAAGCATAAATGTTCATCCTCCTCAACCTCATCGGCTTCACAAATTAATAATCTTACGGCAGATTTAGAAGCTGCACGGCGTGAGAATGAGTATATGAGGTCGAGACAACAAGAGTTAGAGTCTCTCTTAGAACGATAGTCTCATTTAGAGACGCGTTTGCAGGACCAACAGAGAGACCAGGAGGAAAGAATACGCAGTGAAGTGCAAGAGCAAGTGCAACGGGAGATGATGGTGCAAATGGAGCGTGTTATGTTGTTGCAACAGAATCCCCGTAGGCGAGGGAAAAAGAAGAAATAAATTTTATCAATATTTCTGACTAGTTTTAATATCTAATTTTGTGCTTTTATAAGACATTGTTACTTGTTAATTGGGTATGTAATATGATACAATTGGTATTATGTTTTTAAATTTTATGAAATTAGTATTTCTGATCTGTACGTTCGAATGTAAATAAAAATCATTCGAACGTTAAACTATACGTTCGAACGTACTCACGCTAAAACGAACAAACCGTTCCAATGGTAAAGCGACTAACGTTCGAACAAAGAACTTGCATTCGGACGCTCCTTCGTTTACATTCGAAATAACGTCCGAACATTAAACGCGCTACGTTTGAACATTTACGTTTACGTTCGAACAAATATTCGAACGTTTATTGTAATTAACGTTCGGACGCATTAACATTCGAACGTAAATATGATTCGTTCGAACACGATATCCAACGAACGTCAACTTCTCTCATTCGAACGCCAATCGGTCGGGTATAACGTCCGAACGTGATTTTCTGTGACAGTTCATAACCGTCACAAAAAAAGGAACGTTCGAACGTTGTACCGAACGGAACACTTCCAACCGTCACTAAAAATATTTTTTGTGACGGTTGAACAGTAAACGGTCACCAAATGTTTTCTGTGATGCACTTTAGGTGACGGTCATGGTGACGGTTTCAAACCGTCACCAAATATGTTTAGTGACGGTTTGCCATTTTTTTGTGACAGTTTTCTCTGTCACAAAACACACATTCTGTTGTAGTGGGTCGTACCTGTGGAGAACGATGAATCGAACAACTTCAAAACGTCGATGTTCTCATTCTATTCCATGCAGCTTCAAAACGCTGCTCGTTGCCTTCTGACGATCTCCAGATCACTCTTATATGTATACTACCTCTTCATTATTTTTCCTACTTGTTTTATATTTATTTTTGCATATGTCTTGTTTGGTTGCCGAGAAAGTGGAAGAAAAGTATTTGGCGTTTTATCTTTTTTTTTTTTTTCTGGGGTAATGAAAAAGTCTACTAAATTGGTTTCAATACTTCTCTCTATGTACGCTGCCTTTTCGTAAAGTTCTTGTTTTGAATTTTGTTTTACATTGAATTGCTGCAAGTGTTTAAACTTCTGGGTTAGGAATGATTATGTAAGGTACCGATGGTTTTCAGTTTTGGCAATCTTTGGCAATCTAGGGCGGAGGTTAGTAAAATGTACTTTATGATATTCTGTGAGAGAGGGCCACGGGCTTTTATTCATGGAACAGTTAAGTTGATACGTGTATGTGTTGCATGCATGCAGTATCTGTGCCGTACGTTGTGCAGCATTATCTCGCAACGATCTGAGCTTGCTATATATATATATATATATATATTCTTGGCTCAGGCCGTTTGCTTAACCTCATTCTTGGTTTCATTTCAAGCATCCAAAGAGTAATATTGGGTTTCCCATTTTTTTATTACGTAATAAATTAAAATTCTCAATAAACAGTAAAATTTGCGGAAAACATGGGGAGTCCTAGATGTTCGGTGCCCGAAGCAAAGTTGCGGAGGTTAAGAAATGCTCTTGTCATGTCTCCTTTCTTATGATCCTGGGGTGCATTCTTGCTAAAAGAAATTGTCGTCCTCCTCTTTCATTTAAGCCTTGGCTTGACCAGGAGCAGCATGTTTGTTATAAACATTCCTTAAGCTAGGGTTTCTGCTTCATCTCTGTTTACCCTAGCTGTTAAAATGACTTAAATCATCTGCAAAGAGTAAAGTACAGTCAGGGGTAGATGGCTGACCCATTTTGATTCCATGAATAGAATGATTTCTCTCTTGTCTTAGGATCAACCTGGAGAGAACTTCAGCGCTCAGGATGAGGTCAAACCTCGATCGAATAGGTGAGAGGCTGTCAAAGTAAAAAAAAAAGTATATATATATATATATATATATAAATATATATATTATAAAGTAAGTTTTGAGCTTCTCGAGGAGTCACTTCATCTCGAAATTCACCACCCAGCTTGTTGTTGTACTGCTTTGTGATATTGGATCTGGTAATTGGCCGGTGGGCCAGGGAGTCAAAGGGTGGTCCTTTTTCCTCTGATTTCCGTCATCCGATGGTGGAGAGAATTATTGTTTTCACAATTTATTTCATTTTATTTAATTATTATAATTTTTTAAAAATTTTATAAAAAATAAAATAAATAATTTAATTTTTTTAAATTATAAAATAAAAATAATATTAAAAATATATATTTTAATAATATTTTATTTAATTTTTTAACTTTAATTTTAACTCATCTCATTTCATATCTTCTATAAAAATAAAAGAGATCGTGTGAAAAAAGAAAGTTTTTGCGATTTTATTCGTAATCTGGCTTAAATATATTATTTTGTTCAAGTTGTTGGTCTATAAAAAAAATTATGGCTGATGTCCAGGTTGTTGGTGTATAAAAGTTATGGTAGGGTTTTTGCGATTTCAGTTGTTTGAAAAGTAAAATGCTGGTCTCGAATGTTTTTATAGATTAGATGTTATGATTTGGAATTAAAATTAAATGTTAAATAAAATATTATTAAAATATATTTTTTTAATATTATTTTTTATTTAAAAATTTTAAAAGATTAAATTATTTATTTTATTTTATGTAAAAATTTAAAAAAATTATAATTATTAGATAAGATAAAATGAAATAAATGGAGAGAAATTATCAAAACAAATGAAACGTTATTATAGAGAGAGGGGAAAAAATATATATATATATATATATATATATATATATATATATATATATATATGCGTGCTAGCTAGCTGCTCATATCACTCACAGTGGGTCGGTCAAGTCTTCGATGGGGAAGGGGACGCCTTTTAAGGGTGTCGACCGAAGGTTGTCGCTTAATTAGTCGCTTTTTGTCTTCGACGAAAAAGTCTGATTGGAAATTTGGAAAAATCCAAACATAGAATCATGCATCGCTGGAAGAAAAAGTTTGGACACTCTGATTCTATGTTCTCCGAGTAATGTTAAATAATTAAGAGTGCGTAAGCGTCTTTTCAGAAAAAAAAAAAAAAAAAAAAAAAAAGTGCGCGTAAGCGTCGCCTATGCTTTAAAAAAAGAGGGTCCAGTACAATTTCCTAACAATTAAAAAAAACAATTATCGACGAGGAGGATACCCGGGGCCCAAGCATTCTTCTTACTTACCTTAAAGTTAGTTTGTAGGGCGTTAATTCCGCTTGCTTACTGGCGGCTAATCTACGAATTACGACATTCTTTTTGTCAGTTTTTGGGGGGAGTGGTCGGGAGCATCTGTCAGAAATAATCAGAGCCTCGTTATTTTATCATATCTTTTTTTGAGAAGTGGTATCCGTACAAAATTCTTTTCCAATACATTTTAGTAAAGAGAAGTTACTGTAACGTGAACAGTTTATACCTACTAATTGGTTATTTTTAATTTTTAATTTTTTTTTATTTTTAATTTTTATTTTTTAAATTTAAAGAGATAGATAATATCACATCTTATATATAAAATAATTACTTTTAACAATAACTTTTATATATATTTATTCTATTTTTTATTATTATAAAATGAGGTAGATATTTTTTGTAACTCCCGTACCCGGAGTTTCGGAGTTTGAGATGAATAGGAGCTTATTAAGAGGGAGAATCTTTATAAAATAGTAAACCTATAATATTTATTAATAGGAAGAATCTTTATAAAATAGTGTATCTTAAAACTTTACTCCTGAAAATTGGAGCTGATTGAATCTCGCTAACGTACTAAATAAGGACACGTTCGCTTTCTGGCTACGGACGTCATTGGTGGCGGACAGCACACAACAGCAGCACGCCGGATTTTCCTTGGTCGTCAATACTGGGCAATTCAGCGTACGTATTCAGGTGTAAAAACTATTACCCAAAGAACGGGCATTAATGAAATTCGTTTCGATGTTAAGCATATTTCAGTTTATCTATAAATAATAATAAAATAATTTATAAATAATCATAAAGTAATTTAAGAATATCTAATAACAATTATATTCCTAGGCCTTGAATCCTATAACAGTCGGTTCAATTCAGTTAGAGCATGCAATATTAACCTGAAATCTACTTTTATATCTGAAAATAACAACTGCCATCCTATTTGGGGTAAATAACAACAGTACTGACACATGATCATTCAACAAAGCTGCTGTAAAAAAGCTTACAACTAAATAGACCTTGTACCTGTGGTTTATTTTTAGACATCCGATTTAATTGAGATGAGATGTGTTAAGATAAAAATTAAAAATTAAAAAAAATAATTTTTTAATATTATTATTATTTTGAGATTTGAAAAAGTTAAATTATTTATAATATTTTATATGAAAATTTATAAAAATTATAATTATTAGATAAAATGAGATAGATTAAGAGTGTTTTTCAATCTGTCTTCTTACAAATTAAAACATCTGCCCCTACTACAAGCAGAAGCACTCCTTAAAACAACTACTTAAAAAGGACCAACGCGTTGGTTTCAGTTCTTTCCTAAGCAGCATTAATGCTCCCTTCAACTTCAATCCTATTTCTAACTATCCATCTCTAATGATTATTTTTTTAAAAACTTAAATTATTATTATTCTTTTATAAACGATAATATTTTCAATATCTATTATTTTCTATTAATGAAAACCTTACTTTCAAATGTGGATAAGAATCTAGCAATAATGATAAAAACATAAATAACAGCAGAAAAAATAAGTTATAAAATAGATTAAGAAAAGACAGACAACCATTATCACATTTGTAGGAATAAAACATGTAAAAGAAGCAAAGAAAAAAAAACAAATAATAAAAGTAAGTCTTAACTTGCTATAATAACTTTTTAAATTTGATTAAAAATATATAAATTCAATTAACCAAAGTAATCATGTAATTTAATTAAAAATAAATTTAATTTAATATAAAATGACTCAAAGAGAAAAAGAAGGTCAATTTTTTAAAAACTGAATTTATTTTTAATTAAACTATATGATTAGGATGGATGATTAAATTTATTTATTTTTAGATTATGCAAGAACGTCATGTTCTGATATTTTTAGTCTAGATTCAAAGAGTAAAAAAATAAAAATAAACTAGTTATATAATAAAATAATAATAAATTCACTACAAGATATTGGGTTTTTTGAGACAAATCATTTTGTCTAAAAAAACTCAATTTTCGTCCCTAATTGTTTTATGAGACGAAAAAATTTTGTCTATATTTTGTCCCACAAAGCCTGTCTCAAAAGATTTTTAGAGATCAATTTCGTCTAAAAAAATGATTTTTTGGGACAAAATTGGGGGAACCAGTCAAACCTATTCGAAAGGTATTTTTTTTAAAGATGAAAACTTTTCGTCTCAAAAATACGTTCGAATGGAAAAGTATTAGTTCGAACCAACATGTACCGTTCGAACATAAAAAATATTCATTTGAACAAATGACCAAATTTGATTCTATTCGAATGGATGGAGTATTCGAATAGATTTTATGCATTCGAACCAATAAATTTATCAAATGACTTGTGTTAGAACATAAATTATGTCCGTTCGAACATAATGTTTATTTTGAAATTCTTTTCATTCGAAAAGGGTTTTGGAAATTAATGTTGTTCGAACAAATATTTTATTGTTCGAACGGACGTACGGACTATATTTCACGGTTGTCGTTCAAATGCATTATTTTGTGTTCGAATTGGTCTATTTTTGTTCGAATGGATTTATAAAATGTAATTGACCGTTCGAACAATTAATTTATCGTTTGAACGGTATTAATCATACAATACATAATTTAATTAAAAACCGAATACTAATATTACAGAAATTTTAATTCAAACATCACAATTGTTCAAATGTTTTAAAACATCATAATAGAAAGACAATTAAAGAAAAAAAAATTTAAGATTGTGATGGTGGCATAGAGTTTTGGGACATCATGATTGATTGGAACTGTTCAAACATTTTTTGGTTATTCAACTGCAGCCTCTCTTCTAATCTCGCCTCAAGATCCGCTGCTTGATCTAATCAGGCCAACAATTCTTTTTCCTTAGACCTTTATCGTTCTATCTCAAGTATTGCTTCCTCCAATTACTTAGTTTTGTTGTCATTCGATCTGGCTATAGAAGAGGATGATGATATTAAGGATGACCTTACGCAATGTCCTAAGCCTCTCAAATATCCAGAATGTGATTCAAGAACTTGAGAAAGGATCTGAGCATCGTTGACAGATGATTCATCAGATGGATCCACAGTAGTTTCCCTAAGAAATATCATCTTGTCCTACAAAAAAAAATTAAAGTTAGTATAAGTAATAAAAATAATATTAGACAATGGAATTAAAGAAATTTAAACTTACATAATTTGCCTCTGCTTCGGGACTAGTCCAAACAGCATCACGATTGTTATCTGCTTTAGCATACAATTGAGTCAGATCATAATTAGCATGACTTCTTCTTCCTTCAAAAGGAAAATTTATATTAAAACTTAAATAAAAAAAAGTTTATTATATGTTAATATTTAACGGGGACTAGAATTACTTACCATGTTTTTAGACAAACGATGAAAAGATCGAGAACCCTCATGATGGTATATGATTAAATTTGATTTATTTATTTTGTTCAAAGTACTTCGTTGCTAAAAAAAATATTATGTCTATATGTTTAGCACATCTATCATATACTATTTAAAAAAGATAGCGAAATTACTTGATAAGCAGGATCTTCAAACATATCACAAACCTTCTCTCATTCGTTTGGTGCCATTGTTTGAAATGGATTTTGGCGCACCTCTGTTGTAGTACTGAACTTCTGATAGTGTGTATGACATCGACCTTTGTTCCTCCAGAATGCATTCGAGATCAGTTCCATTATCATCACTGTCATCAGAAGCATCCACATTTATGTCGTCCATGTCATGTCGTTACCTTCCTCCATCTGATCGTCTTGACTGTTAAATTTCACCCAAGTTTATTTTCCAACAGCATCCAACTCTTATTCATTGTATTTCCGTTACTCGTCGGCTGTCTATAAAAAAAACCTAATTCATGGGATCATAAACACTATCAAGAGTCTACTCATACATGTTTACCATCTATTTTATAAGGTAGTTGATCATATCCCATTCAAGAGACTATCATTTATATCGCATATATATCGCAAGTATGCTAGTCAAGATAAGTCGTCGACTCTATTCATGGGCCGATAAACTTACGGACCACATACCCGAAGAATGTAAAGAAACACTGAACCAAAGTTTTAATTGACTAACACAAGAGTTTAAACCGAATATATCTGTCATATAGATAATAGAATCTCAAACTCTCAACTTTGGACAATTCATGAGTTGTACCCAAACATTGTTTAAGAGAATATTTGGTCACGACTCTCGAACAGGTCTAAGGTTCAATTGCACATAAAAATAACTCTGAAATCGAACTCCTAACTAGTTATAAAATCAAATCATGAAATCAAATCACATTCCAATTAAATCACAAATACATTGCAAAATCACATCCCAAGGATTACTTATTTTTTTAATTATACATTTTTTTTAAAGAGTCAGGATCACATGTCTAAGAGTGACCCCTCCCTGCATTAATAAAAATCCTTACTTATGGCAGAGGGAAACCGTGGTTACAAGACCAACTAAAACTCAACTTTATGACCAAAGAATTAAAAATCAACCAATAACCAATACACCAGGACCCCAACAAAACCCATAAAACAAACTAAAATCTACTCACATCCTAAGACTAGGCAAACCCAGAAAATCCAACTGAAGCAAACCTCGAGCACGACGAGGCAATTCAGGTGAAGCCATATAAATACAATCCATCCCCTCCTCACCTTGCCTAGCAAGGAAATCAGCAACTCTATTCCCCTCCCTAAATTGGTGTAACACCATGTATTGAATACCAGTCAGTCACTGCATAACTTCATTCCAATAATCCTATAGATACCACACCGTGCACTCCTTTTTCCTAAGCCAATTAACCACCAAAGCTGAATCACTTTCAATCACAATATTCTGGAATCCCAACTCTTTATAAAGGATTAATCCCCAATTGAGCACCCTTAACTCTGCTTCATTATTGGTTCCAAAGCCAAATTTAGTCGAGCAAGCTGCAAAAAATCTCCTTCTATCATCCCTTATAATCCCACCTCCTCCACAACTACCTGGATTTCCCCTATACTATCCATCCACATTTAATTTCACTCGCTGTGACTCCCCCAATCCCCGCATGGGAAGGAACGGAGACTTAGAGCGTCAGGACATGCAACACAAGGTTACATACCCCCGTTCATGACAGTTAATATGCAATACATCATAGTATGCAACTAGCAGTATGCAATAATCGTAGCGGAAATAAAAGGTTAAGGTGAAAAATATTCCAGAATAACTAAAACATCTCAACTTCATTAGATAATCATCATGTTCGAAATACTAAAGTAACATAGACTTATATACAAGTTCATATCATTCTCTTCATGCGATCTAAAGCATAAAGGACTTGGGCTATGAACATCAAAATTAAGTCTAGCTTCTTCTCCAGATCCAACTCCTCCTCAATCATGCGAATCTAGTGCTCCATCAATCTCATCCTGGTTGATTCCTGACACAACTTCTATCATTCCGAGTGGAATGATAGTGGTCCCATAAAAGGGTGAGATTTACTCGAAATTTCAATAAGTTAAACAATTAACTGACACAAAGATAAATCAATTATGAAAAATGATAAATATGCAATGCATGAGATTCAGAAAATCAGTATACATGTCTCCCATCCAGATTCCTCAACATCTTTTTAAAAAAATGAAGACACGGGTTTTTACTCAGTAAGTAATTTCGTCATCATTTTTGAAAAGACATAACTTCTTCATAAAAATTTCATCATAAATTTTCTTCATCATAGACTTACATCATTATCTTAATTAATAACATAACGTGTGGTAATGTCACAGTTCCCCATATGTACTGTGAGTACCGGCTGGTGACCGTACTATAACTTTCGTTGAAACTACGTTGTCTATAAACTCATTCTCAATGCATTGGTAAATAACATAACATCATAAAAATCATAACGTGTACACCCACCAACATTAGGTGTCATAACATGTTGACTTCGCTCCGGCATTCTTTAAAAAAAATCCATTCGAAACCTGTTGACTATTTTTTGTCAACTCAGGGGTTACCACTCCATTATTAAACACTCCAGAGTGGATAGAGGAGTTCCACCAGGATAATTCCCCATCTCGGCCTTTGGGGTCGTGATAAAATGATTTTCATGCTATGCTTTAAAACAAATATTTTTCATGATATGTGCATATGTAGTAAATTTCATGCAAAAATGACATTTATAAATGTAATATGCAAAAATGGTGAAAATGTCATATGTTATGTAAGTATGCACTCAATGTGTCATATAACATGATAATTTATGCTCAAAATGATAATTGAAGAATAAATGAAGCATTTATCAATAATTCATAAGAAATTTATCAAGGTATAAGTTAGAGGCCAACTTACAAACTTTCAAAAAATTTGAAATTAGCGTCGTAGCTGTGTAAATCGTGTGTATACTAAGTTAGGGTTAATACTCTTATGGACAGGTTCAAAATCAAAGGCTTTAAAAAAATTAAGTATTTACAAAAATACCCCTAGATTTTCAAAAATTGCCATTTAGGCCCTAATTTTTCACTAATTGTAAACGAATTCCAAATTTAACCAAATTTCATGGATTTCATATTTTTGGCATTCTAAAACCATCTATGCCCTTATATTTTCAAAATTCAAAGTGAAACTTGTCCAATTAGTCCCAACCCGTGGCATGCATCCTAGTTGATGCCTATGTGTATTTTTAACTATTGATCCCTATGAATGGATGCATATGAGATTTTCTTTAATCATTAATAATCACTAACATCTTTAGGGACATTATGAAGTCTAATCCTTGAGTAATCAAGTTCATCCCATCAATCAAAACTAAGAAATCCTTAATCACCAATATGCTTAAAACCGATTCATGCTTGATGATCAAAACAAGATAGATTTAAAATCTATCATGACATGCTTCTAATCACAATTTTAACCTTCCATAATCATGTTAGGATAATGATAGATCATATCAAATCATGCTTAGGACATGCCATAGCTAAATTTCCAATTAATAACATTCAATCATTCAAACCTTCCTTTAATTGATCTGGTTTTGCATTAAGCATCATAACCTTCTCAAAACTCAACCAAATTTCGTATCAACACTTGGAAACAAAGCTTGACATGCTAGCTAAGATCAAAAGGAAGAAAACTTAAAAATTTCGTGGTCTTCCAAGTACTCTAGACTGCCTTACACAAGAGCACTAAAAAACTCACCAAAACTCACTTGGTTTACACTCTTTTGATCTCTAAGAGGGGAAATGCCCTCAAGGCTCAAGATGATGCTTGGAGCTGTGGTGTGGGTGAAATGAGAAGGGAAGGAAAGTATTTATAGATGACCAAAGGGTGAGGGACGTTGGCTTGGGTGCTTGGTGATTGGATGAACTAGGAGGTGCTTAAATCTGAAAAATTTTCAGATTTGCTTGCATAAGCTTAGGTCACTTGTGCAGAATGAAATAGTACGCTAAACCACCATTATTTCCTCTCTATATTAGCTGAAAGTAGATGACTTCAGGTCGTGGGGCATCATTTGGATGGCAGAAGATCCCTCAAACCACTCTTGAAAACAGGTGGGTGAAGGTGGTTTTGTGGTGGCAGAAAATCAGTTCGGTTTTGGATGTTTTTGGATAGCAAAAATGAGTCAAAATCCTTCATGATGGTCATAGGACTTCTTGGTGATTGGGTGGAGAAGGAGGTGGAGTGGGGTGGTGGTCCAAACCATGGTAGGAGGCTGGTTCAAATTCAATCCAAATGGTTCCTACACAAACTAGACCAAGGTGCACCCGATTTGATTCTTTGAGTTGGTTGATGCAACCAATTTTGTCCAAGGCTCAAACTAAGTTTGGGAGGGTCTCATGAGATTTTTAAGGACCATATTACCCTTGAAGACAAAGCACAAAGATGTTGGGCCCAAGGGCAAAACAGTCCAAGCATTACAAAGGGCAATGCACAAAACCGATTGAAGCATGGTTTGGGCTTGTTATGTTATTTTTTCTTAATGACATGTGGAATGGTTTAGTTAGGGTATTAACATGGTCTAATCATGGTTTAAGGGAGTATTAATTCAAAAAAAATTTGAATTAAAAAGTTTAAGAAAAGATTAAGCATGATTAAGCTTCAAAGCATGACTTAAAGTGCACTAACTTTAAGTATGATGGTTAATGACCTTAGCTAATTTTCAAAAGTTAATTTGGATACTTTGAGTGTAATTTGGGTTTAAGGAAACCAATGGTATCGTGTATTGGTCCTTTGGTCTTTGAATGGTAAAATGAGTCCAAACATGGCTTTGGGCCATATGGGCTTGAAAAGGGCCAAGGGTCCAATCTACACCAAAGGCCTTATGCCTTCCTATACTTGGGCCAAGACTTGCCTTGATTTCCTAAGGGCTTGGTTCAAGGTTTGCTTGGGCTAGACTCATGAATGCACTTGGGTCATAAAAAGCCTCACCAAAATTACTAATGGGCTAGCCTCTCTAATCCTTAGCTTATTAACACAAAGTACCAACATTAATGATAATCCCACTATTAACCTTAATGAAAGTGATTAACCCAAAAATAAAAGTCTAATCTAGAGTACTTAAGGGTTAATCAAGAGTTAATTAAGCGGGGTGTTACACCCATCCAACCCGTTGTTTACTCCACGAAACTATTTTTGGTCTCTTTACTACCACCTCCCTTATCGGGATACCCAACTCAGAGAGGATATTACGATTGAAATTAGATAAAGCTCTTTCCTTCAGTGACTTGGATGAGAAGACCTGCAACCAAAATTTAATTGAACACCAAATCATATCCAAAGAATCATGCTGCCCTTACATACGCGTGTCACACCTCCACTTCCAGAGTCTCCAAGAAATTAGCGTCGGCATGATCCCAATTAATACCCCACGCTGCGTCGACTTCTTTGCACAATGGAACCAACATCTGCATCTCGCCCACTAGTCTTTAGAAGCCATGCATGGAACACTCAGTAACCAAGCTACACGACACCACACTTCAGATGCCACAGTCCCCTTGCACAGAACATGATCACAATCTTCCACCCATCTGCTGGAACAACATATACATCTTGAGGCCAACGAAACCCCCACCGATTGAACCCTCTCCTCCACAGGTAGACAATTAAACATTGCCTTCCACATACACATTGACATCTTTTTTGGAATAATATTGCACTAGATCCAGTCCAAGCCCTCCACTGTGACTGCTTAATCCTCGTAACCTCCCAAGCCCTTATTGTCGAGAACCTCCCATCTATACAAGGGTGCCAAACCAGAATATCATTCCCCTATCTTCTCCCAGGAATTTCTCTCATAATGTCATCAACCACACTGGAGGCCACTAGTGAACACAGCAGCTCCCGATCCCATTGCCCATCCGCCCAACGCTCTTTCACCTCCAACCTTGGCTAAGTAAGATTAGGCACTTCGGCCATAAGCACCCCCCTCACCAACCAACGTTCAAAGTAAAAGGAAACAGCACCCTCCCTTACTCTGATCGACATATTTTCCATCACCTCTGACATCACTCTACAAATGGATTTCCAAAACATGGAGTCTGAACTCCTCAGTTGTTTCTAGAAAATGCTTCCCCTTTAAATACTTAGCTTTAAAAAACCGCGTCCATAAATTATCTAATGATAATAATCACCACACAAACTTCATATGTAACGCCCTTTGAATCTCCACAAAATCTCTCACACCAATCTCCCCTTCCACAGTTGGCTTGCACAATTTAGACCACGACCTCCATTTCCTTTTATTCCTACCATGTTCTTCACCCCAAAAAAAAGAAGCTAGAATTGAATTCAATTTATTCAATACAAGCTTCGGCATATGTACCACCGCAAGCATATGAGTAGACAAACTTGCCAAAACATGCTTAATAAGGACCAACCTCCCACCCAGAGAGAGCAACTTGACTTTCCAACCTGCAACTTTTTGCTGAATTTTTTAATTATACATTATAGTTATGAACACTTAATTATCTTTTAAGTATGTTTTTAGTTTAAGTATTAATAATTCTTATGTTTATTATTTTTAAGTACACATTCATAATTTAATTGTATTATTTTTTAATTATACATTATATTTTTTAATTAATTATCTTTTAAGCATTAATATGAATTTAAGTATTAATAATTCTTATGTTTATTATTTTTAAGTATTAATTATAATTTAATTTTATTATTTTTTAAATATACATTATAGTTTTTAATTAATTATCTTTTAAGCATTAATATGAATTTAAGTATTAATAATTCTTATGTTTATTATTATTAAGTATTAATTATAATTTAAATTTATTATTTTTTAAGTTAGTCCTCATAGTTTTTAATTAATTATCTTTTAAGCATTAATATGAGTTTAAGTATTAATAATTCTTATGTTTATTATTTTTAAGTATTAATTATAAAGCTTATTTGTTAATTATACATTATAGTTTTTTAATTAATTATGTTTTAAGTTTTATTTATAACTTAAGTATCACAACTTAGGAGTACAACCATTCGAATACTTAAATGTCTATTCAAACATGATAATTCGTTCGAATGGAACATTATAGTGTTCAACGGTTTCAACCCAGAATCCAAGCACGAGTCAGAGACAAAACACAATCTCAGAAAACATCACAAACTGATATTCAGAAAACACTACAAACATACAACATATATGCTTCGAATAGCAACTATATATACAAAACATGACAAGCATATATACAACATATATATTTTGAATAGCAAATCCAATAAATACCTACACAATATATATATAAACTATAAAATCAATAAACACCTATATTTCAAATAGTAACTCCAATAAACACCTACACAATATATACGAGCCTATAACCCGCGCAATGCGCGGATTGTTGTGTCTAAGGGAGAGAAATTTAGAGAGACATTGGATTTTATAGTGAAGAAATTTGAAACGGTTTATAGGATGGTTTAAGATTACTACAAACACAAAACTACACTTTTAATAATCTATAAATAGTTTTAAGATTACTTTTTAAATTTTCACTTAATATAAACAGAAGAGAGTAAAAATAGTGTAATTTATGTATAGATTTTAACAAGATTTAAAAAACACATTCCATCATATAAAGCCAACAAAAAGCAAAGAAAATAAAGTCTTTTTATAACCCGGTCTGTATTCATATGCAATATAAATATACAGACATAAAACTTCACATAGATTGAAGTCCAGAAATGATATACTGGTACTTAGCACGAACAGATAGCCTGCCATTACTTCCCACTTGGTTCGATTTCTTTTTTATTATCAGTTTCGGAGTTTTCCGAAATGCATTGGGTTTTGTTGACCAAAGATCAGGCTCATTGAGTTGAGATTCGCCTATAAGAAAGAAAAGCCATTATTTGCAAAATTCTCATCTAAAGTTAAACAATTCGACTTATGTAGAGAAAGTACCCCACCACAAAACAATCTCGAAGCTCTTAGAAAACCGGTACAAAAAGAACTACTATTCTCATCTTTTACACCGCTTGACCATTTGAAAAATGGTGATAAAAACTGCTATTGAATCATGTGGGCAAGACGGTAACTTATAGTACTGGAGAGTTGGTTTGAAGCACCGCTTGCCCATTTGTGTGATTGTCGGTTTCCTTTTTGCAGCACCACTTCATAAACAATCTCTTTAACAATCTTGCTAGCCCAGTTCCAATGTTTTCAGTGGTGCCAAAAACCCAATAAACCGTTCAAATGTTTTTTTCATACGTTCAAACGCAAATATAGCCTTCGAACTGTGTGTGGATACAGTTCGAACATATGTTCCTTAATGTTTAAATATGTTTATTTTTTACATTATACATATTAAATAATAGTATACTATAAAGTATCATATATATTATACTAAAGTAAATTATAAAGGAAAATGTAAGATCATACATATTAGTAATATATACTATCATATATATAGTATCATATATACTATAGTATAGTAAATTATAGAGAAATTTGTAAGATCGTATATATTAGTAATCTATACTCTCATATATATAGTGTAACACCCCGCTTAATTAACCGTTGATCAACCCTTAAGCATTCTAGATTAAGCCCATAATTTAATAGTGAAGCTTTTAGGACCTTAGAGCATTCATGGGCCTAGCCCAATAAGTCTTGAAACAAGTCCTTAGAAATTATCTTAGTGGAACTCCTTTGTCCACTCTGGAGTGAGTAAAAATGGAGTAGTAATCCCTAAGTTAACGAAGAACAGTCAACGGGCTTCGAATGAGTTCTTTCCTAAGAATGCCGGAGCTAAGTCATATGTTATGATGCCTAATGTTAGTGGGTGTAGATGTTATGATATTATGAAATTATGTTACCAATGCATTGATAACGAGTCTGCAGACAACGTAGTGTCAATGTGAGTTGTACTACGGTCACTGGCAGGTACTCACAGTGCACATAGGGAAACTGTGACGATACCACACGTTATGATTAATTTATGAATTGCCAAAAATGATGAAACAAAGATGTTATCTTTTGACAAATTAAAGTAAAAGTGTTCTTTGAATGAAAATATGTGTCTCTGTTTTTCTAATGATGTTGAGTAATCTGGATGGGAGACACACACACATTTTTCTGCATTTCATACATTTCATATTTATTATTCTTCATGCATGATTTATTTTTGTGCAAGTTGATTGTTAACTTACTGAGATTTCATGTAAATCTCACCCATTGTGGATCCACTATCATTCTATTTTGATTGATAGAAGTTGTGTTAGGAGATGAAGAGGATGGACTAGATGGAGTACTGGGTCCGACTGATTAAGGAGGAGCCTAACCTAAAGAAGAGACTGGATTTGATTATCATGTTTATAGCCCTAGTCTTTCATGCCTTAGATCGCATGAAGAGAATGATTTAACTTTGTACCTAAGTCTATCCTATGTTGGTACTTTGAACTTGATGATTTCTAATGAAATTGGGATGTTTAAATTATTCTGGCATAAGTTTTGTTTTCACCCTTCTATCTGCTGCGATTATTGCATACTGCTAGATGCATTTCATATCAATTGTCACGAACGGGGGTATGTAGCCTTGTGTTACATATCTTGACACTCTAAGTCTCTGTTCTATCCCAAGCGGAGGTTGGGGCGTCACATATAGTATCATATATATTATAGTATAGTAAAGTATAATGGAATATATAGTATGATATATATTAGTTAAGTATAAACTCATATATATAGTATTATATACTATCATATATATATCTTTATTATCATATATAATACTTTGATAGTAAAGTATTATAAAGTATAACTATTATACTATAATATTACAGATATATTATAGTATATATAATCTACTATAATAGTATATATATTATAGTAAATTATAGTATTATAAATTTCATTAAAAATAGATACTAATTATAATATACTATAATATACATTTTTACTAAATTTGAAACAAATACCGTTCGACCAGTAAATATAATCGATCGAACAGTCTTTTAAAACCGTTCGAATGTTTAAATATAGTGTTCGAACGGTTCTGTACATATAAGTTATCGCGGGCGAAGGCATTTCAACGCCGTCGTTCCCAACCATTTGAAAACTGTTCCATAACATTTGAACGCCCATCAATCGTCTTCGTCTGCCACCGTAATCACCACGCACGTCGAACCCTCTTCCTCCTAAGTGAAGGTATACTCTTTAAAAGTTATTTTACCGTTTATTTCTATTCTTTTTTTCGTTTTCTCTAGAAAAGTTATATTTTTTTCATCAATAGGTACCGTAGAACACCACAAATCCACTATAGAATGTTTAGAAATGAAGAGTAGTATGTGGTTTGTCGAAGAAACCCACGAAATCAGTGGATTCCATGGGTTTTCATGGCTGCTGAGTTGACTCAGGCATGGGTGAGCTCGATCTGTTTTCCTTTCAAACGCGTTCGAACGTATTAACCAAAATCATAATGTCCGTTCGAACACTATTTTATCTATTTGAACAGTCTGAACCAAACAAGATGTTGTCCGTTCAACCACAATTTTGTCCGTTCGAACACTATAGTGTCCGTTCAATGCAGTAGAGTCCGTTTGAACCAATTAGTTTATATTAACTTATTAATTTATTTTCATCGTTTTATTTTGTTGTTCTATCAATTAATTTATTAAATTGCTATTAGTATATAATTTTGTGAATATTGGAAAATATTACATTTTATCACTAATATTGAATATATATTTTATTTTTTAAATTTTAGGTTGATAATAATAGTAGATGTTTTTTGACCGCATGAGATTTATCATTTGTTTTGATAAGTGATTGTCGCCCCTTTTTTCTTTTGTGCATGTTTTGGTCGTGCATGTAGCACGCGTGTCATGACTTGAACTCAAATGTCTTTTTTTTTCCTCAAATATTTACCTTAAATATATTAACCCATGTCAATGATAGTATTTTGGGTACAATCACCGATTTTAATTAAATAAAATCGGAGCAGCGAGTTATACCCACGCGCGGGTCAAAGGGCGCCACTACAAGAAATCAAGCATTTTCCAGCGATTTTTAAATCGCTGCAAAAAAATCGCCGCAATATATTCATATTTGTGGTGATTTTTGGATCGCTGCTGAAATTCAACGGAATACATGAGGAAAGTTTATGCTGAAATTACTGTTTATTTATTTGCGGTGATTTTTCACCTTTTGCAGCCATTTTCTGTCGTCGCATATGACTGTAGTGGAATTTTAGTTGCGACGAATAGGAAAATCGCCACAATAGATATTTTGCGGCTAGTGAATCTTATTAAAGGCGAATATAAAGTGCCGGGAAAAGTATATTAGAAAATTCGCGAGCATACCATTTGCGGCGAATTTTTAATCGCTGGGAATGAGCCATCTCAACAATTTTAAATTCGTTGAAAAATGAACGATTCGTTTTTGCGGGGAGTTAATATCGCCGCACACTATGTTAAAATTAAAATCCTGCGTTCCTTTTCTTCTTTTTCCTCCACACACCCATCCCCCCTTCTCTCCCCCTCGTCTTCCCCAATCCCTCTTCTCGCTCAACCCACGCTGCCGCGCACAGCCCGTTGCCACCACGCCACCACCACGTCACCTCGACGGCCACCCCCTTCTCCCCCAGCCCCCATGCCGATCTCTTTCCTTTTCCCCGAATCTGGCCTGTCCTCTCTCTCTCTCTCTCTCGAATTTCTCTACATCGCCGCCGCTAGGGGCGTCGTTCACCACCACTCACACCTCAATGCCTGTCGCCAGTACTTCTTCGGAGCCCCATTCTCCTCCACGCCTAACCCAGCAGCACGAGGCCTTCCCTCTCTCCCTTGCTCTGTTCGCAATTAGCAATCACCGAGCGTCCACCAACAGCCGTGATACCCCTCGATCTCTCCTTCATCTCTCTGTTCCGCTCATCTCACGGCCGCCAGCCATCATCCACGACCAACCACCACCCTTCACCGTCCACAAAAATAGGCCCCACTCTGGATCCCAGCCCAACACCTCCCTCAACCCCTCTGTGTTCACAGCCCTAAGTTAACCCCTTATAGCAGCAACCTTCACGGCACCACCACAGGTTCCTCCACACAGGGCCCACTGCCCACCACTGCTCAGCCCACCTCAGACCACTGGGAGCCTCTCCTCCGCATCTAGCACTACCCTAGCACTGCCAAACTCGACCTTCAATTTATGGTATAAACCCGTCTCCTTATCTCAAGGAAAATTATGTTTATGTGATTGAATGGCATTATGTTTGCATAATTGGACATATTTGTATATATTCACTGCGTTGATTATGGTAGACTTAGAAGAAGTGATGTGTGGTTTGGATTGTAATGGAGTTGGAGGTGAAGTATAAAGATTGTGAAATATGAGATTTGTGTTATTTGTTCTGTGTGGAGTTTAATTGGACCTCGTTTTGAGTTCAAGTGAATTCTAGTCTTCCAAAATTTTGTTTTATTTGGGAAATTGTTTCACGAGGCCTCACCTGTGTGATGTGGTCAAACTTGATAAACTTGCATGGATACCTATATAACTTACCACATTCACATGTCTGTTTATGTGATTGAGAGTTTCTGCTTGCAAATATCAACATATCTTTTATTTACATTTGATATTCTCTCAGCATTCAAGTAAAATTTATTTTATGTATTTTTTTCCTGAATCTTCATGGATAGCAAAAGATCATGATATATATATATATATATATAGGTCATGTGTTGACATATATAAATTATGAATGACCAGATTTTTATTTAAAAGGTTCTTGTGTCGGCAGCTTGGATTTTTAGCTTTGTTGAATGCATCAATTCAGGTTAATCTTAGGATTGGTCCTTACGTTTGAGCTGAGTGGAACTTTGGGTAATATTATAATTGTCTGATTTGCAAGTGTGAAAATTTCTCTTAATTTACTGTGAAGTTTTGACACATGCAAATTTAGCATTAATCTTTTTCCATAATAAATGAGTACTTGCTAGTGAGAGAGAGAAGAGAGGGCAGGGGGGAGGAGATGGATACTTGTCCTACCTTGTTAATCTTCATACATATGCATGTTTATTTTATCTACAAGTCACTATCATAATGGAGATAATGTTAAGATAATGTTATAATTGTTAAATATTTTTTATTGCTCTTACTTTTGGGATATAATCATTTTTATCTTGTATTCTAGTTGTTCAAATGAGGTTGACACATTTCCTTCAATTATTATAGAACATATCGAGAACATTAAACCTCCATTGATGGAAGGTTTGGATGGTTTAGTAGCTATAAGCATCTTCTTCCTCTGTCACAAGGAATAAGAACCAGTTCATGATACAAGGATTAGATATTCAAACATCCTAGATATTTTCAACAAGATGACTGTTTGAGCATGCACAAAACCAAATTGAAATTATCCCATATGCTTTGGTTTGATTATATAATAATAGAATAAAATCTGGTCCTGAAAAATAACTCTGCTTTAGTCATATAAACTTGTTGCATTAATTTGAAACTGCATATGTCACTACAAGAAATTAGGCCTTTTTGAACGTTTAAAATCGTCACAAATACCCTTAATAATCGCTGCATTTGACCATTTGCGGCGATTTTTAATTCGCCGCATTTTCGACGAAATAAAAATGCCATTTTTGACCAATTTTAGCGATTAGAAAAAATCGTCGCAAAAATTTCTATTTGCAGCGATTTTTTTTCGTCCCAATTGTCTAAAAAATCGATGGAAATAACCTTTCCGTTTTCCATCAAAATTGCTGTAAAAATTCATTTCTGGCAATATACTTCGTTGCAAAAGGTTAAAAAAGCGCCGCAAATAGCTCATTATTTTTTCAGCATTTTTAATTATCAACGCGATTATTTATTTGCAGCGGATGATTTTCGCCGCAAATAAGATTTTCCGGTGAATTTATATCGCTGCAAATGTATTTATGTAACGAAAAATTATTGCGGCGAATTTTACTCGCCGAAAAGGTTATTCAGAAAATTATAAAAAAAAAGCACAAAAACAGAAAAAATATAATGCACATACAACTTATATGTTCTTGCTCAAAAAAAAAAAAAAAAAAAAAAAATTGCACAATTGAGAAACACAAAACCAAACTTACAAATAATCTAAAAGCCAGCTTAATAACTCCATGCGGCTCAAGGTGCACACAATGATCATTCAACATATGATCCACTAAGCATACACCCAACCTCCAAGCCTCCAGGAAAGCAAAATGAAAGAAGATCTTTGTATTTGAGAGGCAGCTCCTTTTCTGGAACCTCGGTACTTACCCAACACCCTATAGTGACATATATTAACTTAGAAACTGGAAACATAAAGGAAAAAAAATGGAATTTTGATTATCTACTCTGGTGAACAACTAATATTCCCATCAACAAATCTATGGGGCACCATTTTCTGCATAATTCAATAAATTAAGGACATTCATTCAATAATTAATTAAGCCTCACATCATGTTATAACAGATTTGAGCACACTACTATCACTTAAATAGGTACCAAGTTCTGCTCCTCTATTTAAGCACGATGCTAGGTAGCTAATGGCAGGGCAGACAATTACCTTAATGTTATAGTCATCTCTCAGTAATTTGTTGCAAAAGATGTTGGTTTTGATTCTGCATATGATGAATTCTACATATCATCATATGCCTGTCCAATTGACTGAAGAACAACCAGAACAATAATTATATCAATTTCATGATTGATAACGGCTTGTTGAACACCACATTAGATAACATAATTTTTTTTTTTTTGATAAGTGAAAAAAAAAAAAAGCAGAAAACTAGCCTCAATTTCAGATAAGTAAGCCCCATTTTCTTCATTTTTGAATTTTAGAACATCACTTAGCCTAGAGGTATACCTGAACAAAGATGTAAACAATACACTTGGTAAGAACTTTTATGGCATTATCAAGTTTAAACAATCACCACCTAATGCTTCAATATCAGCCTGCCGGTTAATATAAAGCACCATAGATCATTATGATGCTAAATGACAAAAAAAAAATTCATTAAGTCTTCACACAGAATACCAACCAGGCTTAGCAAACTTAGAAATATACAGGAGAACTAAACTCAACAAGAGAATGGGAAACTCCTAAACCTAGTCCCCAAAAAGTATATGAAAAATATGTTTGATATAATCATCCAATCAAAGGGCTATATTTGAGATCTTTGAAATTGAAGGTTAAGTTTGATCCCTAAAAGATCAACAACCTCAAACATTCTAATATCAGCTCATGGCATTCTTCACAATAGAGCTACATTCCAAGCCTTTCCAATTGACAATATATTGATACCCAACCAGTGCACCATCCCATACATCCCTAAATGAAGTTGAAAGGGAAAAACCAACTAATAGGTAGAGCTTCCTAGAAAAACCAACATACCAATGAACAACTTGTTAAGCTTAGTACAATTGCAGCTGTCTGCGCACTCAAGCAGATTCATAGAAGCCACTTGAATTGAAAATAAACATTAAAAATCATCTCAGATCAATAGTAGCATCAGGTTAAAATAAAATTTTTCAACATGTTCTGTCAAAGTAAATCAAACCTTTTGGAAGCTTCTAAAGAATACCTTAGCTCAGCAATCTCAGCTTCTGCTATAGCAAGCCTTTGCTGGGATATAGCCTCAGCTTCATTTGCAGTCTTGACTCGCAATTCCAAGTTGCGCTCATCAAGAGAGGATTTAAAAGTTTGAACTTGGGCCCAAGCCTAATATTCCGAGTCTCTGGCTTCTGTGACATCCCTACAGATCTTATGTCACTTCTAAGAACAGTGACATCATAACACTAAACAAACTAATATATATCACATCATCTGAGCAACCTGTAAAGATAATGTAATTGAATGTGCAAAACTTATTTATTTTTATGCAAAATTCAGTTGTAGGGTCATATTGACACTACAGAACCAGAACCAACATTATGTAGGTGTTACAAAAGAAGTTAACAGCATCTTGCAATTTGTGGAACACCATTTACCCATCTAAGAGATTTGGTGGTTTATTTATGTTTAATTCCGACAAAAAAGCGCACACACTTATCCATTCAAATGTGATGATTGTAGAAAGATTCCTCTTGGCGCATTTAACAACTTCAAAGACAATACCCAATGGGCCTTTAACAAAGTATATCAAATTAGTAGTGTTTTTTTTTTAAGATACCAATATCATTAGAAATGTGGACAAGGAAAAACAAAATGTGCAGATTCTCTAACCTTGAATCAGTAAATTCACGTCTATACATTTCCAAAATCAACTTTAACTCCATATCACTTTCCTTCAAATCTTGGACCTGCAAGTGAAAACAACCAAACATAATAAAGCCAAATTATTGATAGATTCACTATTTCAACGATAAAGAACATGCAAATTGGACCCTTTCTGAACAAAGATACGATCGATGACCAAGATGCATCCAATATATTTCTCAAGAAAAGAACTCTAATCATGGCATGCAGGCAGGTGGTGTAACAACCCGTATTTTAGTGTATTTTTATTGAATGATTATTTTTATTTTATTCAAAATTATTCTCTTGTTTTAAAATTATTGGATTTTAATTGGATTATTTTTTTAGGATTTTTAATTGGTGAAAATTAATTTTTATGTGCTTTCTTAATATTTATTTATTGTTGTGCATTTAAATTATTTTTCATATTTAATTAATTACTGTGGGATTTAATTATTTCAATTTGACTTTACCATTACGTTTAAATTATTTTATTTAACTTGTTTTAAAATCTTTTCCGTTGGATCATTTTTGTGACTCAAGATGTGAGGATTAGACCTTATTTCTTTTTCTGCATTTTCTCTTTCCTCTTTTTTTTTCTTCCTTTTTTTTTTCTTCTTTCTTTTCTTTTTCTTTTCCTGGTCTCCCTTCCCGCGCGCGTCCATCTCCCTCTCTCTCTCTCTCTCCGTCCATTCTTCTCCTCCCCAGCCCGCCGCCGTGCGCCGGCAGTGGTCGACATCGCCCGGCTCCCTAGCTTCCCTAGCCACCGGCGACGCTACCCCTCCATTTTCAGCTCCTCCATCGCCGCCGTTAACCACCACGAACCCATTGAAGCCGCGGCGTTCCATGCACCACTGCGCCGCCGTCGCGCCACCTCCGGCCACCATCTTCCTACCACTTCATCCTCGACTTCTTAGCAACCCATTGGACCCAACCCCACCTCTGATCCGCCATCGGTAAAGCTCCACCATCCACTTTTCCGATTTGGGTATTTTGGTCTTCTACCGCCCATTGCGCCGCCACCCACGGCCAACCTTCACCACCACTAGCTTCACCGACCTCCCTAGGCCCTACCCTATCATTTTTGGGTCTTCGTTTGTCTCCGTTGAAAAGTGGATATCTGTGACCCACGGCCACAGTGTATTTTACACTGTTCTGTAGCTATTTTTCCACTTCTTGCAGCTTCGTAATCCTTCGGAAATTGCTTTATAGCGCTGTAAGTATTTCTTCAAAGAATTCTTGTGAATTTAATGTATTTTTACACTAACACATTTCACTGTATTTGAACTGTTGATTGGTTTTGCCGGACTGAGTTCGAGGAGTACGGGGGTCAGATGGATTGGTGATTGGAGTTGTTTGGTTGGATTTGATTGGATTAGTAATTGTTGGTTTGGATATTGTGTTGGTTCATGTGCATTGCATTTGGCACGCATGATCATGTTTGTAAAGGAAAACTGGGTTTTCGTGTATTGCATTCATGTTCATGTGTTTATGAAAACTGGGTTTTCATGTGAGTATGGAATTTGGGTGCGTGTATATCACGACCCCAAGCCGAGATGGGGCATTATCTCGGTGGAGCTCCTCTGGTTACTCGGGAGCGGAATATACTGAGTAACGTCCCCTGGATTGTCGCCGGGCGACAATGGGATCGGACGAGAGATTCGTGCCGACTCCGTGGTCCTTCTGCTGGCGGGGACTAGAGGATGTCTAGCCACGTACGCTCTGGGCGCGGAACTGGGCATCACTCGTTGCGTAGTGTGGGTGCTTGGCCATGTACGCGCCGGGCGCGGAACTGAGCACCGCTACGAAGCCAGGACGTGCGGATGGTCCATAGGGGAGGCCATGGTGCATAGGGTAATAACGGATTAATTGGCTATTTTCTGAGAAAATAGTGTGTGTTGGATTTTGTGTAAATCATTTTCTGGGAAAATGTTTTACGGATTATTTTTGGGCCAAATGGGATTTTGGCGTGTGTTGGAGAAATTATTATTTTCGGAAAAAATGATGTTTTGAGGAAAATGCATATTTCATCATATGCATGCATGTTGGTTGCATTAAATGCATTTTATTCTTGAGGATTATTTGGGTTATACTTACCTGCGGTACCATTATGTGGTAACGCAGATTTTAATGCAGATGAGGAGGAGGAGGGCAAGCCTGAGGAGACGGCTCCGCCCGAGGAGTGATCTGGGATCACTAGCTTTGTTATTTTATTTTACTCATTTGTATTTGAGACATGTGTTAAACTTTATTTTGGGATGACTGTATAAATGCTTATAAACCTCTTCTGATATTTAGATTGTATTTTAAATTCTGGTACTTAGTAGACTTAATTATCCGCTGCGTTTTTATTGTACACTATTGCATGTACACACACTTGGCACTTCGTTGGGATGCGTGACCGTGTTGTCATCATCCCGGCGTCTCGATCCCCGTGTTTTTTTTTTTACAAGGGGGATTGGGGGTGCTACAGGTGGTATCAGAGCAGTTCGGCTCTGGGTAAAACCACATGTCCCTTAGGATAGTACCAGAAAATTATTTTTATTATTTTAAAATAATAAAATTTTTGTTTAAGTGGTGTAAGTTAAGTTAATTATTTTATATTATGAGTTTATTGCTATTTTATTTTATATTAATTGATGTTATTTGATTTATTTGATTTTATTGCTTTAATTAGTGTTTACCTTTGGTTGAGTATGGTTTTATTGGTTTTATTTATTTTAATGTATAATAATTTTGTTGTTTATTTATTTTATTGTATGTCATTTTAATTTAATTTTTTTATTTTATGGCGGATTATTTTATTATTTTATTTATTTTATTGTGAACTACTTCTGGTTTTATGCATTTTGTCGTATGTTATTTTATTTATGGAATTTTATTTTATTTTGTTTTGTTTGAAATTGAAAGGCAGGTTAAGGGTTGTGCTTTGACAGGAAGATAGTATGACTGAGAAGGCCATTGTTAGGCTTGAATACTTGGTGTAGTAGGCCTGAACTCTTGGTGATTGGTTTGTTTTAATATCGAGGCTCGAACATCATGGTCAGAGTGAACTCTTTGGATTAGGTACTCAAGTTGCTGCTAGGGAGGGGAATAGTTTTTAATTGCTTAGAATAATTTAGGTTTTAGGTTCCGTAGAATTTAGGTAATGAGTCTTTGGGGTAGGAGGTTGTAAGTTCAACGAATTTCAAGGTTAGATTTATGAGGAGTTCATCTAAGGTTTGAGGCCCCATAGTTTTTAGGAAATAAGTTAAAGGGATTTAAGCTGGTAGGTTCAACAAGCAATTAAGGGATTACTTTGATTAAAAGTTTTTGATCTTGCTGACCTCGATAAGCAATTTGATAACATTTTGAGTTTTAGAATTTACAAGTTTTATAAGGCGAATGTTTTAGATTTAAGATCATCGATCTTGAGGATTTCAGGAAATGATTTATATCTGGGTTAAGGTTTTAGAATTGCAGAGTTGAAAGGCTGAATTAAAATAGGATTGATGAGAGTTGAGTTACTGATATGAGAATATTTTTTTCAGGCGAGAATTTTCTTAGAGATGGAAGGTAATGATCTAGTTTGTTTATTTTCTGAGGATTGAAGATGTTGATCTAATTTGGTTAAATAATTATTTTTAGCTTGGTGTTACAGTGACAGGTTAATGATTTAATCCATATCAATTTTAAGGATAATAGATGGTGCGGATATAGGAAATGATTCTTATTGATTTCGAGGATGTAGGTCTAGTGATGGATATGGTTATGATGATCACCTGCACGTTTGGAGGATTATTGGTTTTGGCTAAGGGTGCGTAAGATTGATGTATAGTAGTGGTGAGTGGTTATGGATTTCGGAGAGTATAGGTCCTAGTCTCATTTGGTTTGGAAGAAGTAGTTTTGGTTGGTGTGGAAGAGGAGTCGACACAATAGTAGTAATTCAAGAGACCTTGGCTTGGAGGTTTTGGTGAGTTGATCGAAGTGTGCAATTGAAGTGGGTTACTCAATGAATCATGGTTGGGAATAGTTATTGTGATTATCTTCAGGAATTAATTGTGACTTGAGGTTACCTAGGAATTTAAATTTTGAGGTTATACTTTCTTTGGAGATTGAGCATCCAGTTGGTTGAATTAAGGATATTGTTATTTAACTTGAAGAGAGATTGATGGGTCGTCATATTTGGTGTATGATAAGATCTTGGAAGTTGAAGTTTAGACATTAGCGATGAATAATATGATCAAGTATGTGAGTTAATCAAGTATTAGAATCCTTGGGTGATTTGCATTGGCTTTTGGTGGATTGATGATTTGAGCAGTAGGGCTTGCCTTGAGGTTTAATAGTGATGTGTTATTGAATGAGCTAGTCGTGCTAATACTAGCTTATAGGAGTAGAAGTAGCTGGGCGAGTTACCAAGGAGGTTTTGTTAATGTTTTGGTGAAGTCAATGGTGGTTCGTTGTGAGTTTAGTCACCGTTAGATTAGATGTTGTTCAGAATGTAGGTGATTAGCTTTTGGGATTTAGGTTGTCAGGTAGAAATTTATAGGTGCTCTTTTTGGTTCGCTAGGTTGGAATTGAGTCTTTTAAAGTATGTTCCTTATCGTAGATGAGACGGATGTATTTTGGGTTGAGGTTGCTTATTTTTAATTTGGGATGCTGAGGTTGGTTGATATTGGTTTTCTGTCAATGATCATGGATGTATTTTATAGAATTTGATTTTGATCAAGGCAGCAGAAATTAATTGAGGAATTTGAGTTATAACTCGTGGTTTTGGGAGAGAGAGTATTTTTCTACCAAATTGTGATAAGAGTTTTGGTTAGTAGGAATGGAGCCACCTTGTACTCGATGGTGTTAGTTTCATGAGGACATAAGTTTTATGCATGTGGTGAATATCAGAGTGCGCAGCAGAAGCGTGGTATTTTTGTTGTAGTCAGGAGTTCAGATTGTGCTGATTTTAAGGAATTAGTGGTGACTTGAATTTTGACAAGATACTTGTAATTGGGGATTAATCATTTGGTTGTGCAATTTGTTATTGATGGTTAACTTTGGAAGTGGCTATTAGGTTTCCAACAGTAGAATTCAATGGAGGTTTAGAAGTTGTAGCATAGGAGTTGATTGAGGGGCACATAGTATTGTAAGGGCTTTTGATCATTGGAATTTTCTGGATGTGGTATTAAGGTTCTCGAGGAAATGAGATTTTGGATAGCATAATCACTCTAGGAATACTGGTCGTGATGTGTCATTGGGGGACTAAAATGAGTATGTTGGATAATGCCATGTTCATTGAGGAATGTGCCACGTGCCGTCAAGTTAAGGCTGAGCATCAAGGTAGACCTCAACCTCTCCCTATTCATGAGTGGAAGTAGGATAATATTTCTATGAATTTTGTTGTGGGTTTGCCGAGGACTCCTAGTGAGAAGAACTCAATTTGGGCGATTGTTGATTGGTTGATCAAGAGTGCTCATTTCTTGCCCATTAATAATACTGACTCTTTGGGTAAGTTGACTCGGATATATGTCAAGGAGATAGTGCGTTTGCATGGAGTACCCAAGAGCATTGTGTCGAATCGGGACCCGCAGTTCATGTCCCATTTTTTTGGAAGAGTTTACAGGCAGCCTTAGGCACTAAGTTGAAGTTTAGTACTGCATATCACCCCAAACGGACGGCCAATCAGAGTGTACTATTCAGACTCTGGAGGATATGTTGCGGTCTTGTATCATGGAATTCCAAGGAAGTTGGGAGAATCACTTACCGCTTATTGAGTTTTCTTATAATAACAGTTTTCATTCCTCCATTCAGATGGCTCCGTATGAAACTTTGTATGGAAGGAAGTTTAGATCGCCTTTATGTTGGGATGAAGTTGGCGAGAACAAATTGTTTAGGCCTGAGATAATTCAAGAAATGAAGGATCAAGTTCAGTTTATCAGGAAGAAGATGGCTGAAGCGCAAAGTCGCCAGAAAAGTTACGCAGATACAAGAAGAAGAGACTTATCCTTTGAAGTAGGTGATTGGGTATATCTTAAAGTCTCTCCTATGAAAGGCGTTAAGCGCTTTGGTAAGAAAGGAAAGCTTAGTCCAAAATATGTTGGCCCTTTTCAGATTGTAGAGAAGGTTGGGCTTGTTGCTTATAGTGGCCTTACCGGACTATTTTGGCGGTATGTTCTTAAGCTGCTCTTAGTTGAATCTTATTCCTGTCTTAGTCTTAATGTTGACCTTGCCAATTTCGAGGACGAAATTTTTTTTAAGGGGGGAGGATGTAACACCCCGTATTTTAGTGTATTTTTATTGAATGATTATTTTTATTTTATTCAAAATTATTCTCTTGTTTTAAAATTATTGGATTTTAATTGGATTATTTTTTTAGGATTTTTAATTGGTGAAAATTAATTTTTATGTGCTTTCTTAATATTTATTTATTGTTGTGCATTTAAATTGTTTTTCATATTTAATTAATTATTGTGGGATTTAATTATTTCAATTTGACTTTACCATTACGTTTAAATTATTTTATTTAACTTGCTGTTTTAAAATCTTTTCCTTTGGATCATTTTTGTGATTCAAGATGTGAGGATTAGACCTCATTTCTTTTTCTGCATTTTCTCTTTCCTCTTTTTTTTTTCCTTTTTCTTTTTCTTCTTTCTTTTCTTTTTCTTTTCCTGGTCTCCCTTCCTCTCTCTCTCTCTCCGTCCGTTCTTCTCCTCCCCAGCCCGCCGACGTGCGTCGGCAGTGGTCGACACAGCCCGGCTCCCTAGCTTCCCTAGCCACCGGCGACACTACCCCTCCATTTACAGCTCCTCCATCGCCGCTGTTAACCACCACGAACCCATTAAAGCCTCGGCGTTCCATGCACCACTGCACCGCCGTCGCGCCACCTCCGGCCACCATCTTCCTACCACTTCATCCTCGACTTCTTAGCAACCCATTGGACCCAACCCCACCTCCGATCCGCCATCGGTGAAGCTCCACCATCCACTTTTCCGATTTGGGTATTTTGGTCTTCAATCGCCCATTGCGCCGCCACCCACGACCAACCTTCACCACCACTAGCTTCACCGACCTCCCTAGGCCCCTACCCTATCATTTTTGGGTCTTCGTTTGTCTCCGTTGAAAAGTGGGTATCTGTGACCCACGGCCACAATGTATTTTACACTGTTCTGAAACTGTTTTTCCACTTCTTGCAGCTTCGTGATCCTTCGGAAATTGCTTTATAGCGCTGTAAGTATTTATTCAAAGAATTCTTGTGAATTTAATGTATTTTTGCACTAACACATTTCACTGTATTTGAACTGTTGATTGGTTTTGCCGGACTGAGTTCGAGGAGTACGGGGGTCAGATGGATTGGTGATGGGAGTTGTTTGGTTGGATTTGATTGGATTAGTAATTGTTGGTTTGGATATTGTGTTGGTTCATGTGCATTGCATTTGGCACGCATGATCATGTTTGTAAAGGAAAACTGGGTTTTCGTGTATTGCATTCATGTTCATGTGTTTATGAAAACTGAGTTTTCATGTGAGTGTGGAATTTGGGTGCGTGTATATCACGACCCCAAGCTGAGATGGGCCATTATCTCGGTGGAGCTCTTCTGGTTACTCGGGAGCGGAATATACTGAGTAACGTCTCCTGGATTGTCGCCGGGCGACAATGGGATCGGACGAGAGATTCGTGCCGACTCCGTGGTCCTTCTGCTGGCGGGGACTAGAGGATGTCTGGCCACGTACGCGCTGGGCGCGGAACTGGGCATCGCTCGTTGCGTAGTGTGGGTGCTTGGCAATGTACATGCCAGGCGCGGAACTGAGCACCGCTACGAAGCCAGGACGTGCGGATGGTCCATAGGGGAGGCCATGGTGCATAGGGTAATAACGGATTAATTGGCTATTTTCTGAGAAAATAATGTGTGTTGGATTTTGTGTAAATCATTTTCTGGGAAAATGTTTTACGGATTATTTTTGGGCCAAATGGGATTTTGGCGTGTGTTGGAGAAATTATCATTTTCGGAGAAAATGATGTTTTGAGGAAAATGCATATTTCATCATATGCATATTTCATCATATGCATGCATGTTGGTTGCATTAAATGCATTTTATTCTTGAGGATTATTTGGGTTATACTTACCTGCGGTACCATTATGTGATAACGCAGATTTTGATGCAGATGAGGAGGAGGAGGGCGAGCCTGAGGAGACAGCTCCGCCCGAGGAGTGATCTGGGATCACTGGCTTTGTTATTTTATTTTACTCATTTTTATTTGGGACATGTGTTAAACTTTATTTTGGGATGACTGTATAAATGCTTATAAACCTCTTCTGATATTTAGATTGTATTTTAAATTCTGGTACTTAGTAGACTTAATTATCCGCTGCGTTTTTATTGTACACTATTGCATGTACACACACTTGGCACTTCGTTGGGATGCGTGACCGTGTTGTCATCATCCCGGCATCTCGATCCCCGTGTTTTTTTTTACAAGGGGGATTGGGGGCACCACAAGCGGGTGGGCGAGCATGTGTGTAACAAGAGATTGCATCAATACAGATAAAAGAACACAAGGAAAATACATCAATGAAACACACAACCGGGCTTTATATTCTTTTTTTAACAAACCAGGAATATAACCACTTGAGTAGCAAAAATATAAAAGAAAAAATAATAAAGCTGGAAACTCTGGATTGGCAGGGAACAAAGATCAAGAAAAGTCAATTACCATTATATATTATATAATATATCAGGAGTTTGGTAACAAGAGATTGCATCAATACAGGCGAGCATGTGTGTAACAGGCATCAATACAGATAAAAGAACACAAGGAAAATACATCAATGTAACACACAACCGGGCTTTATATTCTTTTTTTAACAAACCAGGAATATAACCACTTGAGCAGCAAAAAAATAAAAGAAAAAATAATAGAGCTGGAAACTCTGGATTGGCAAGGAACAAAGATCAAAAAAAGTCAATTACCATTATATATTATATAATATATCAGGTGTTTGGTAAACCCCATTAATCAAAAACCTCTATAGCAAACCAACATTTTCATAAAAATCAACTAGAAAGACTAGCAAAAATAAGAGCAAGCAATCATCAATTCTCATCAATTGAACAAACCTAATCTATAAAATAAGAATTGAAATGATAAATTCCTTTTTCTTTGATTGATTAATAATAATTTTATTGATGGTAGAAAGTAGGCATAGCCCATGTAAGGAGAATTATTAAACAGTGGTAATGGTTGACAGGCCAAATGAGGCTTGATTGACGTATGAGAAGCTTCAATCTCACCCAAATGTGCAAGTAAGCAAGAACACAAGACAATTCATGTTCAGCTTTCAGGTAACTACTGATTTTCTGTCTGTATTTATGGGTGAAGAGTCAAAGTTACTGAAAGGTTTAAATCTAGCATGGCAGTGTGAATAATGAAAGGTTCAAAGTTACTTATGTCAATGCCTAAGAACTATATTCTGTGTGGGCATTTTCTTTTCCTAATCATGGCAAGATTATAGTTTTTAAGTTTAAATTTCCCACCACCAATTAGAAATAGTTCTAGACATAATATGAGGATTTTCTAGAATTGATCATAGATAACAAGGTATATTCACTTTTCTTCTTTCCTGTTTCTATCTAATAGTCATTGTCAAATTACAACTCTAACAGGCCATGGAGATGATGAAGTTCACAACAAGCATGCCTTTTTAATCAAGAGCCTCTGTATTAGCATAAAGTTCAACCAAATGCACTTGAAAAATGTCCACCTATCTTCAAAACTTACTGCGAGGTCGTACATCATAATCTGAAAAATTGAAAAACCCCCCAAGGCATTCACACTGAAAAATCCAAGTAAGCACACAAGAATTTGATGCAACATTTAAGGAAGCACAGTCAAATGTTGCCTTACCTTCATTTTACAACTATAGGGATCTAAATAATTTAAGCAATTGTCATAGATTAGTGTATCTAGTTTATCTTTGGACCATAGAGCTCGAACAAGCACTTTGTCTGCAGGTCCTCACCTCTATTTGAAGGCAATGCTGATTTCAAAAAACTAACACATAAGTTATCTATTCTAAAAGATTGACTAGATATAACTCATAATCCGCAAAATGTATTTAAAAAAAATACAAAGCAGAACAACTTTTTGTGTGGAGATCTCATAGCAGATAGTCTATGAATGCTTTATATATATATATATAGTAGTTTAATCTATCAATACTTGAAGAAAACTTCTATAATTTTTTTAAAAAAAGTAAATTGCATGTTGGTGGATCACAAAATGGAAAATAAAGCTGGTAAAAATATGTGAAAAAAGATGTAGCAGCAGGACCCAAATTTTAAACCAACCACCCCACCAACTTTTGAACCCTAAAGAAACCCAATTTCACCAATCCAGAACCACAACTCATATGCACAAAACATACCCACAACACAGATGCACTAAAAAGACTCACAACTCAGATGCACAAAAAAAGAACCACAATTGTCTTCTGCACTAAAATGCCACATCACTAAAACAGAACCACATAACAGTCTTAGTTTGTAGTGCGTGCAGTCACAAAGGCTAGTAGAATCCACAAAACACAAGCTGAAGACCACTTCTCTTTCTTTTATATTTTCTTCTATAAGTTTTAATAATTTGAAATATGAAATAGATGTTAAACACATGTAGAGCATCTGAAGGCATGAACCTTATTGTTAAAAAAACAGAAAAATGCACTAAAAACAAAGAGCAGTTACGATCTGTGATGAGTAAATTTGTGAGTGAAAAACTGAAGTGAGTGTTGCGTGAGCAGAGGAGAAATGGGAGGGAGCTTACCGCTGTGAGAGATTCTTAGCAGCAAACCAAAATCGCACAAAACGTGGGAAAAATCCCTAAAACCCACGGACTGCACAAATGAAATTTATTTCACAGAAATTTCATGGGAGTGGAAATTAACTTGAAGTGAATGTGGGTGTCGGTGTGCTTGTGAGAAGCAGAGAAGGAGAAGGGCCTTACCACCAATCGGCAACTTAGAACTCCAAGAGATCCCGCAAACGCTCGCAGCACCAAACCCACAAGAAATCTGCAGTGGATAGAGAGAGAGAGAGAGAGAGAGAGAGAGAGGGTCTACTGTGAAGACCCTGGGGTTCGAAGCGCGAGAGAGAGAGAGAGAGATATATATATATATATATACGAAGATGAACACCGTGCAAGAGAGGAAGACAAGATGAGTCTGATTCGGGGGGGAAAAATAAAACATTTCATGGGTTTTGACGCCCTAGACCAAGTAGCGACGATTTTTAGCCCGTTGCAGGATTTTTTTTTTTTTTTTGCGGCGAAAAAAATTGCCGTAATATGGTTAAAAATTTCTGTAAATGAGTCTAACTCCATTCAAATCGCAAGTCGTGGTTAAAATGCCGCGACGAATTTGGTTTCGCTGTAAAAAGTGACTTATTGTGGTGATTTTATTTGCAACAGAATAAAAATCGCTGCAATAGGTACTTTTTCTTGTAGTGTGTCAATTACCATATATTAGTTGATTTATATTCAATCAAACTACATATGTCAATTACCAGTGCCAAAGTAGTGAACTTTTTAGCTTTACACTGCAGTATTTACAGTTCACCACTTGAGGCTACTTCATTTTTATTGTCTTTAGGCCAATGAATTTGTAGGAAGTTGATTATCCATACTTCTGATGGTTAAGTTTTTTGTATTATCTCTAATTTTTTTTACCTTATATTTTAGAAAACTTGGTTTTATTTTTTGTTGAACTTTTGTTTTTCTTTTGGCTATATATTCTTGAACCATACAAAGTATACTTGTTTATTATGGCAATGTGATTACTGAGTGTTTTGTTCTCATCATGCTCCTACCCAGTTAAAAACTAAGATAACTCTATTCTTTAAAAGAAAAAGTACGAAAGAAATAAGGAAAAACACAGACTTTTTTTAATTGGGCGGGTGGGGGGAGTCTTGTAGCTATTACATACTTGTTGACTCTGGTCCACCTGAGAGGATTTGAAGTTGGCTGGGTTTGAATGGTGTTGAGAGGAAGGGCGAAGGTGTGGTTCAATTTGAAGTGTATGTATGGTAGGGGAGTAGTGGGGCCTTACGTCAAACTCAAATCGGTTGAATTTATTATTGAGTACCTTTGTTTTAATGAGGGATGTGGTTTTCAGTAGCTAAGATTGCAACAATATCAGCTCATACTGAGGTTGTTGGTTTGGGATTGAAAATTTCGGTGCTTGGTTAGCCACATCCTACGAGTTAGAGCCTTTCTGCTGGTTCCTTAAACACATGCTAATTCTATCCAGTTCTTGGTTTATTAATTCATGCTAAGAGGATAAGTCCAGTTCCTATGTAGCGAGGAAGTGGACTTAATCTGGTTTTGAATATAATCTGGTTTTGCCCTATGCACTGAGTGGAGATTAAGCAAGCGACAAAAAGTACTGCCTAGTTGATTGTACTCAGTTATGTTAGCCACCTTTCTGCATTTATAAATATTTTTACTCATACCTTGTAAGATTGAAGCATACAAAAAGTAGGTTCTAGATAGGAGGAGGAAGTTCTCAATATGCGAAGAAAGGCTAAGCATAAAAGCAACTACTAGGATATGTTATTTCCATCTGTTTTACCTTCCAGCTTCCCATTCCATTACTTATTCTTCTTTTCTTAGCAATTAAAGTTTCTCCTGAAGATTCTGTTGGCACTGCTGCTTTTCTGTCTTCACATTTCTTTTATTGCAGAACTTTCCTAGTGAACGCTTACTACTAGTGAATGAGATGCTTGGTTCTATTGATGAAAATGAGCCGCTTCAGGTTTGCCCTTGCTCCTAGCCTTTAAAGTACAGACTTCAGGATTCTACTGTATCTTTTTGTGTCACGTGATTAAATTTTTTTTACGAAACTCAAGGAACTTTCCAGCCCGTGAGTTTTGGAGTCTCTTTAGAGTCACACAGGACATTGGGTATACACTAAAGAATTATGAGGTCCTCATCTCAAGCTGGTGTATCAAGATTTTTAGGCTTGATTTTGTGTTCTCTACTGAATATATTCTACCATTGGTTGACCTGAACTTATAAAAAAAACATTGGTTGACTTGACCATTCTGATCAGCAATTTATGGTATTTCCTTTTAAATAATTGACAGATAACATTTCGGCATCTTGGGCTTAGCGTCTTGGGCTTTGGGTCTAGTTGCACCATTCTGGCTCTGCTTATGTATTACTTTGTTGATGTAGGGAATCTTTTTTTTTAGTACGTCTTGAAATCTATAACCAAGTGCATGTCATGAATCAAATAATTTAAAACCTTCAAGCATTCAAACTTTTTATAGTTGCACCTTGTACCATGTTTTCCATTGTTGATTAAGTGCTTCACCTGGTTTGTGGAAATCTGTGGTGTGTGCATGTGTCTTATTTGTGTGTAGCTAAAAAAGTTTGATTAATGTGTACTATAAACACATTGAATGACATAATAATTAGTTCAATAAATGGAGATATTTGGCTCACTTAATCTGTTGTAAAGTATCTTGTTTGTTTCGAACATGCTGATTATACATAGCCTTTAGTAGTTTGAAATAATGATCTTATAGCATAGTTATATATACATATATTATATATAAGGGTCTCTAATATGAAGTAGGGGTGGGCTCCGACTCCGACGGAGTCGGAGTTGGCACTTCCGACCTCCGACTCCGACAAAAGTCGGAGTCGAATTTTCCCTCCGACTCCGACTCCGAACGTAGTCGGAGTCCGATTCCGATCGGAGGTCGGAGCTCCGAACTCCGATCGGAACTCCGAACGGAGGTCGGAGCCCCGAACTCCGAACGGAAGTCGGAGCCCCGAACTCCGATCGGAACTCCGATCGGAGTTCGGAGCTCCGACCTCCGAATAAAATTTCCGAACTCCGAACAAAATTTTGTTTTTTTTTTATTATTATTTAAATTTTATTGTTCAATTTCGTTTCAGATAGTGAGCAACATATATATTTTTTTTAAAAGTGAAACGATCTACAAATATTTGGTTTATTCAAGAGTTCTCAATAATTTAAATATTCGTTCTGATTTTGTTACTGAATTTTGATTATATCTTTAATTTGTTTTATGTCCGCCTGAAATTTAGCATTAAAAGTGCTCATGACTCATGAGTTGAAAATTATATAAATTTAAAATTTTATAAAAAAGAATGATGGTACGAATTTCTATAACTCGATTAATTTCAGTTGGATAATAAATTCTAAACGTTTGAGAGAGGATGAATAAGTATTAATAGAAATTATAGAATAAAGAGTACTTATCTCACGTCTTTGCTCGGGATATAACTACATAAATATAACTGTATAAATAGTTTAAAAAGTAAATAACATGTATGATGTAGCCATAAGTTATAACAGTCTCATTTATAACGTAATAACAATATGACTATAATTTGAAATATAACTACAATTCGATTAAACACGGATTTCAGTCAAATACTTTTTGTTCCATTGGTCATGCCTGAAATGAAGATAGAAAGTAACAATCAATAGATGAAAAAAATTGATAATAAAAAATTGAATACGGTAAAAGAATAATTTTATTCTTACCAAGAAAGGAGGTTCTCCCAACTCCATCCCAACTCTCAAGTAGCGTCCGTTCCAGACTTTCAATCATCGGTAATTATGTTAGGGTTCACAATTAGATCTATAAAATCATAAAAATTAGAAGTTAGAAACATTAAAAATAATTAAATCATCATTTAAAAGCATATAAACTTACCCGATTCAAGCCTATAGCTCTCGGCATCAACGCCAACAGTATCTAGTCCAATAGGCGTTTCACTTATCCAATTCTGTGTGCAAACGAGGGCCTCCACGGTTGACGGTGACAATGAACTCCGATAAGCATCCAACACGCGACCTCCAGTGCTAAATGCCGACTCTGAGGCAACTGTAGTGACAGGAATGGCTAGCACATCTCGGGCCACACGAGAAAGGACTGGATACTTGGTGGAATTAACTTTCCACCAAGTTAATAACTGAAATACATCACTAGGTGCCTCGACAGCTTCCATAAAATATCGTTCAACCTCAGATATACAATGCATAATATTCCTTGTTGACATGAGTTGATGATACTGCTGTATAATACGATTGCCTCTAACCCCTACAGATGGGTCAGTATCACCTGAGGAAACTGTCAATCCTGTCGGCCTCGAATGTGAGGAGCTACCAACTGCGGATGAAGGCTGAGCACTAGTACTGTAGTGATGATATAAGTCATCAACATCACTTTTTAGCAATTTAATAAACTCTGCAGCCTTCACTGCCCCGAGGACGGAATTTACCCAAAATTCTAGAACGGCCAACTTAACTCGGGGGTCAAGGATCACAGCCACAAATAGCAATCTATTTATCTTCTCAATATTCCCCCAATATTTATCATATTTGATCTTCATCCTCGTAGCCATAGCAGATAACAATCCAGCAGAGTCAGTACAACTATTTTCCAACTGGAAGTGAAGCTCCGAGAGCTCGTTGAAAAATGAGTTCGCAGTCGTATATTTGGATCCAGATAGCCGCATGGTTATCTCATAAAAAGTTCTTAAAAATTCAACAAAATAACTCACACTGGTCCAATCATGTGCATCCGGCGCACCGAGCCCCTGTCCTGCTGGCTCCAACAAAGCATACCTCAGACCCCCATCCTCGACCTCCATCCGCTCGAATGCTTTTTGGTACTTCTATGCCACATCCAACATCATGTATGTAGAATTCCATCGAGTCGGAACGTCCAAGCACAACATACTAGAACATTCAATCTTCAGATCTTCTGCTATTGCCTTAAACTTGGCAAGCCTTTGAGGGGAACCCCTCACATATCGTACAATGTTGCGGACTCGGGTTATGGAATCATGAACCTCTTTTAATCCCTCAACAACTATGAGGTTAATGATATGAGCACAACATCGAACGTGAATAAACTCGTGGGCCCGAATGACATCATCTCTCACCGTCGTGTTCCGCTTAAACCAATCAATTGCTGTTTCATTCGCACTGGCATTGTCAACTGTAATACACAGCACTTTTCGAATTCCCCAGTCCTTTAAACAATCATCCATCTTCGCCCCAATGGATGCACCTTTATGATCCACAATTTCTTTAAAACCAATAATTTTTTTATGCAAAATCCACTCACTGTCAATGTAGTGTGCTGTGATACACATGTAGCAGACGTTCTGTATGGAAGTCCATGTGTCAGTCGTAAAAGACACTCTCTGGCCAGTGGTAATAAACATCTTCCTCATCTCCTCCTTGTCCTTCGCATGCCTCTTCATACAATCTCGCATCACTGTATACCGTGATGGAATGGGAAATCGTGGCTCAACAAAATTTAGAAACTTTCGAAAGCCTCTTTTCTCGACTGTGGTAAATGGCATCTCATCAGTAATTATCATCTCTGCAAGCATGTCCCTCAACATCTTCTCACTGTATTGAGGGATGACCAATTTCTTAGTCTGTGTACCATCAGTGGCTGTAGAAGTTTGGTAACTGAGGTTGGTCTGATCAGTGGCTTGCAATCCCTTCGCTATCTTATATCGTTGACAACCATTTAGATGTGCTATTAACACACTGGTACCTTGCTTCTTCGAATGGCATCCACAAAGTGATCCACAGTAATGGCATCTTGCTACTGGGTTCGCAATTTCACCAGGAATTTTGGTGAAATGCTCCCATGTCCACGACCTCTTTTTAGAAGGTCGTGGTGGTTGATCTTGCTCAATGGGCATCTCCTCCTCTTCGTTGAACATATCCTCATCCTCTATATCAACTGGGAGTGGGAGTCGACTACTCGCACAAGATGTAGCTGCTCTAGATGTAGCTGCTCTAGATGTAGCTGCCCTAGATGTGGCTCTAGGGGTGGAAGTACCCACCGGTGTAGGAGTTGTAGCATTGGCATCCGCCACATTCCTTTGTGGACGATCATCTCCACTATGTCTAGGATCCATATCACAATCAATGAAGCTGAAAAAATTAAATTAGAAGCAAAAAATTAGATGTGCAAATAAACTAGGCTATTGTATTATACAATAGGACATGTATTATTGTATCATAATATATTATTGTATCGATGTATTATTACATCGAGGTTCGGTTGACTTGCGCTCGACTCAGCGGAACCCATCCAGAGATATTCGCTCGACGTGCGCTCGACGTGCGCTCGAGCGAAAACCATCCAGAGAGGTTCGCTCGACGTGCGCTCGACGTGAGCTCGAGCGGAACCCATACAGAGAGGTTCGCTCGAAATGCGCTCGACGTGGCGCTCGAGCAGAATCCATCCAGAGAAGTTCGCTCGACGTGCGCTTGACATAGCGCTCGAGCAAAACCCATCCAGAGAGGTTCGCTCGACGTGCGCTCGACGTAACGCTCGAGCAAAACCCATCCAGAGAGGTTCGCTTGACGTGCGCTCGACGTAACGCTCGAGCAAAACCCATCCAGAGAGGTTCGCTCGACGCGCGCTCGACATGGCGCTCGAGCCAATGTTCAATACAACGTGCGCTCGACTTGCGCTCGACACCTCGCTCGAGCGCAAGTCTGCAATACAATGTAAAATTCAGGGTTTTGAGCGCCGTGTTGGGACTATATTGAATATTCAATACAACCAATTCACAAGAATCACAACTGCAGGCTCCAATTCATAAGAGACGTGGTTGAATTAAATTTAGTGCTCATAAATTTAGGGCTCACCGTAGGTGGAACTTGGAAGCTGAGTAGAGGAGCAACGAGAAACAGCGGCACGGAGGAGCAACGACGAACGGCGGCACGCTGGCACTAGGACGGAAGACGCGAGAGAGAATGGATGGTTCAGTCACTGGGAGTTTGGGACAGGAGACGCGAGAGAGAAGGGAGAAGGAAGAAGAAGAAGAACTGGAGAAGGAAGAAGAAGGGGAGAAGGCTTCCTTAGGAAGCCATATGAAACGACGCCGTTCCATATTAAGTGGAACGGTGTCGTTCCAAATTTTTTTTTTAAACCCAGCTGTAAAACGACGTCGTTTTACAGCTGGGTTTAAAAAAAAATTTTCGGAGTCGGAGTCGGAGCTACATGGAGCTCCGACTCCGACTCCGCTTCCGAATCACGAGTCGGAGTAGTTCCGAATTCCGACTCCGAATTCCGACAACTCCGACTCCGTCGGAGTCGGTGTCGGAGCGGAGGTCGGACGGAGTCGGAATTCTCGGAATTTTGCACACCCCTAATATGAAGTATAGCTTGGGTATAGTTCATCAGGATTATATTTTGTGGATTTTTTTTTTTTTTTTGTTTTGTGAAATATCTTTTCCGACGATTAAAATTCGCCGGAAATATTTTTTTGTACACTAAACTTATTTCTGGCAATCATATATCGCAGGAAATACTTTTTTGCGACATTTTAGCGTATTTGCGGCGAAGGAAAAAAATACTAAAGGCTATTTTTAAATCGCTAGTATTGATCTATACCGGCGCATTATTATCGCCGCAATTGTTATTTCATAGCCGTTTAGTCAATTGCGGCGATTTCAAAAAATCGCTGGGAAAGATTTTTGCGGCGATTTTCCCTCTTTTAGTGACAGTATTAACAACTGAATCGTATCTTGTAATTGCGGCGATAAAAGGTACTATTTGCAGTGAATAAAAATGGCCGGTAAAGAAAATCTTCCCCGGCGATTTTTGGCTTCCGTTGGAGTAGATCAAAAGTGGGACTTTAATAACGAACCTCCAACGATTTATAAATCGCTGAGAAAGGTTATAGGCGACGATTTTATTAGTATTCCCAACGAAAATGAATCGCTAGGAAAGGTGATTCTCCTTGTAGTGAGCACGTGGCGCTCACGCGCCACCGCGAATCTTCTTCTGTTGATGCCACGCCCGACAACTCAGGGTCCAGTGACTCCGGCACCTTCAAGATTGACCGATCAGCTTCCTCCCAGGGTGGTGCGTGTCCCTCAAGAGCCACCACAGTTTTCGTTTTCCAGTATTTTTTGATTTTTCTGTTGTGTGTTTTTCTGTTTGTTTTGGTTTTTGTTTGTGTAAAAAAATAATTGAAATAGGCTATTGGACTTTTTATCCATAGCGGTGTTGGTCCCTCCCTCCTCCGTTTAGGAGGATGGGTGTATTGTTCACTTCTCTTCCTTTTGGAGGATGGAGTTTAGATGTGGGGTTTTTTTTTTTTCTCTGTTTTATACAGAGAATGATATTCTCTTTTTGAGAGTTTGTTGAAATTTAGACAATGCCCATCGCAAAGATATTTGTGTACGGGGAAGCTTACAACAAATGTTAGTTTGGCTTGTAACTTGAGTCATAGATGTAACTTCATTTATAGAATGAAATGAAGTCTATTTTTTATAAAAAAAATTTAAAAATATATTTAAAATAAAATAGCCCTCGAAAATAAAAAAAATAAAGATTAAAATTCTAAATTCTCTTTACCTTTTTATATTTGTGTTTGGACTTTTTTTATTTAGCCACGTGGTGTCACATCAAAGACGTAAAGTGAGCGGCATAAATTAAGAAATATAGTAACATTTCTCTTATTTATTGTGCGAGAGACTTTGCAACTTCACCTAGGAAAACCAATAGTCTGAAATTATGAACGTAAATCTACATCCCTTTCAATTGCTATGCTTTCTAACCCATTTCCGGACTATGCCGCCCCACTCTTACCGCTGGGCATACTGCCCATTGTTTTTTTTTTTCCTTTTTTTTCACATTTTTTTAATACATTTAAATATTTTTAAAAAATAAAAAAAATACACCAATACACTTAAAATCACTTCTTTAATCATTAAGTAAAAAAAAATAAAAATGACCAACAGTCAAATGGAGCAGTAAGAATGGGGCGGCAAAGTAGTTTTATTCTTTCCGGATTCCAAATATAAATATTTAGACACTTTTTTGGACATGCTACACCTACCGACCGGGTGTAGCCTGAGAGAAGTAACCGAGAAGGCCATTTGTTTTTGTTTTTTTTTTATATGCACTTTTTTAGTTCTCTTAAATATATATTTTTTAAAATTACAATATCATTAAAAAAATACTTACTTAATTATTAAATAAAATAAAAAAAAAAGTATCGGGATCATTGTTGGGATGCATTGTCGGGACACAAAGCATTTGCCCACTTTTTTTCATTGCAAGTTAAAAGTTTTATATCAACTTATTTACAAAGTGAAGCATTTTTGCTAATCAGATTCTATTGCTATTTGTTAATATTTTTTTATTTTAGAATATTCAAAGGTATAACAAAGTTTTCCATTATAAATAGTATTATTTTCACTTCTAATAAGAGACAAGAAAAATCTGAATATAAAAATTTAATTAATAATTCTACATTTATTTAATTAATCTGTCATAAAAAAGGTCTCCTTTAAACTCATCACGTTAGGCCTTAGAATATATTGAGTCGGCCCTAGCTGTATGTATCATCTCGTCATGACTGCGGCCTCCAAAGAAAGGGCATGTCCATGGAGCAATGACCTTTGGCTATTGGCTCAAGAGTTTATACATCCTGAATGATAACATTTTATAATGATACCCTATAGGTTTGCCTGGTTTTGAAAGTCTATCGAAAACGCGTTCCTTTTCTTACATTAATTATGTTTGAGAGGGAGAATCTTTGTCAAAAAGTGTCTTACAACTTTGTTTTATAAAAATTTCATTTAGGCCTGTTTGGATATAAAAATGGTTTTAGTTCATCTCATCTTATCATTAAAAATTTTCAAAATTTTTGCACAAAATATAATAAACAATTTAACTTTTTGAATCTTAAAAAATAATATTCTAACAATATTTTATTCAACTTTCATCTAAAACTATCTCCTCTTATCTAACTATCCAAACGGACCTTAATTAAAATAGAGTTTGTCAAAAATAGGTTGGAGATAGAGGAAATTTGTCCAACCCCTTTACAAAATGTAAAATGCTACTGTATATAATTTATACCACACATTTTATCTCCTTGATTCAAATTAACAAAATAAAATGGCATTTGAAAATATAAAAAGGTGAAGACTAAAATCTAAATCTAGATTCTCTCAACCATTTTATATTTGTGGTTTTAATTTTTTAATAAATCACACGATACCATATTATCGTATCACGTCAAGAGAGTAAAGCGAAAGGTATAAATTAAGACGCATAGAGACCTCGCTTTCTGGCTATGGACATTGGTGGGGTTGGACTTTTCTTGGTCGGGTGTACGGACAATATTTCTGCTTATAAAGAAGACATATATCTAAAGATATAAAATGAAGTTACCTCCATGGGCTCAGGAAACTTCGCAGCTTTCAATCACCGCGTGCAAGGAAGAACAGAGAAGACCCACCGAATCAATGATCCTATAAATGGTATCATGAATTTTCAATCTGATTCGTGCCATCATATAATTAGTTATCTTTCTCTAACCAACATTTTAAGGTATCCATCCACTTGCTTTGCTGCTTTAGGCATTGAAACCCAACATCCAACCACCAGATTCTCCACACGAAGAACATTAGGAAGTGAAACATGTAAAATCTGCCATTGCTACAGGAAGAAACTAGGCTTGAAGCTGTCACTAAATGATACAGAAGCATATAATACAAGAGTCTAAAGATGCCCAAAATAAATAAGGTTTCATTCTACCCAAGAATGGTGTTTCCAGGTTTGTTCATATTCCTATTTCCTAATCCTTAACCCTCTGTCAGAGCAATATTAACCTAAAATCTACTTGTACATCTAAAAATAAGAACCACCAACCTATTTGGGGTTAAGTAACAACAAACACCAGTACTGACACATGATCATTCAACCCTATTAAATGTGAGTACACAAGCTGAAGTAAAATACTTATGAATAAAATCAATTTTAATGTAAACCATATTACTCGGGTATTTATACTAGTTGCAAGAAGTAAAGTAAGAAATACAAAGAATGAAGATACAAATTAATAGATGAAATTACAATCAAGGGCCTAGTGAAGGACCCAGTAAAATACATAAGAAAATAACAATTGACAAATAAATTAATAGAACAATTATAAATTGTAATACTCCCCCTCAAGATGGAGAGTAAATGGAATGAACTCTCATCTTAGTAATCAAAACAGAAAATTGTTGACTTCCCAAAGCTTTAGTAAGAACATCAGCAAGTTGATGTTGAGAAGCAACATGAAATGTCTTAATAACTCCAGCTTGAAGCTTGTCCCGTACAAAATGGCAATCAAGTTCAATGTGTTTTGTGCGCTCATGGAAAACATGATTAGCAACAATATGGAAAGCAGTTGTGTTATCACAAAACAAATGAGCACTATTAGAATGAGAAATTTGAAAATCTGAAAGTAAGGTAAGGAGCCAAACAATTTCACAAGTTGTAGTGGTCATGGAATGGTATTCAGCCTCTACAGATGAATGAGAAATTGTTTGTTGTTTCTTGGATTTCCAAGACACCAAAGAATCTCCATGGAAAACATAGTAACTAGTGATAGACCTCTGTGTATCAGAACAAGAACCCCAATCTGAATCTGTGAAGGCTTTAATCTGAAGAGAAGAATGAGTTGGAAAAAACAAACCATGTCCTGGAGTTGATTTTACATATTGTAAAATGCGGTAGGCAGCTTGTAAATGAGGCTCACATGGCTAATCCATATACTGACTAAACCGATGAACAAAAAAGGTTAAATCAGGCATTGTGATGGTAAGATATAACAATCTACCAATTAATCTTCTAAAAACAGTAGGATCACTTAATAAAGCACCAATATCTCTACTAAGTTTCAAATTCTGTTCCATTGGAAAACATGTTGGTTTAGTACTAAGAAATCCAACATCTTATAATATTTCAAGTGCATACTTACGTTGGCATAAAGAAATACTCTGAGGATACCATGCAACTTCCAAACCAAGGAAGTATTTAAGCTGCCCCAGATCCTTCAGTTTAAACTTGGGTGTCCAATAACAGTTTCAGATTATCAATAGCATGTAAATCATTAATTGCAATCAATTTATCATCAACATACACAAGGAGTGCAATAAAAGAATTACCATTGGAATGGGTAAACAAGGAGTAATAAGCTTTTGATTGGTTAAAACCAAGTTCAAGAAGAGTATTAGGGAACTTGGAAAACTATTGACAAGATGCTTGCTTCAGTCTATAAAGGGATTTATCTAATTTGCATACTTTAGACTCCCCCTTAGTATGAAAACCAGGAGGAGGAGTCATGTAAACTTCCTCAAGTAAGTCACCGTGCAAAAAAACATTATTAACATCAAGTTGAATAAAAAACCAATTCTTAACAGCAGCTATGGCAAGAAGTGTACGAATAGTATCCATTTTTGCCATGGGTGAAAATGTTTTAGAATAGTCCAAACCCTCACGTTGGGTATACCCCTTAGCAACCAATCTTGCTTTGTAACGCTCAATAGAATCATAAGCTCTATACTTGATTTTATAGACCCATTTGCATCCAATGAAGTTTTTCCAGTAGGTAAAGAAGTAACAGTCTAAGTATTATTATTTTCTAAGGCTATAATCTCGGCAGCCATAGCATCTCTTCAATGAGAGTGCTTGACTGTCTGATAATAAAACTCAGGCTCTATATCAGCAGAAATAGCTAAAGCAAATGATTTATGTTTAGGACACAACCTATTATAAGAAACAAAGTGATGAAGATCATATTGAGTACTTGCTGGTATAGGAACAGAACCAGTGGAATTTGATGAAGAGTGTGCAGTAAGGGAATTACAATAATAGTGCTGTAAATAACCAGGAGCTCCTCTAAGTCTAGATGATTTACGGATAGGAAGAGAAGCAGTAGATAGCTGGACTAGTTCAAAATCTGTATTGAGTTGTGATGAAGTGGGAAGGGGTAAATCTGAAGGAAAATAATCCTCAGCAGTAGAAATTTCTGGAGGTAATGAATTTCCAGCAGTAGGCATAGTTGAAGGCACATGATATTGATCAAAAATTGATGTTTGTTTAGGAAAAAGCAATGGATCAGAATTAAAATGCATTGAAGTTGAGTAGATGGAGAGACAAAAAGTAAAGGAAAAAAAAATTTATAAGGAAAAGCATGCTCATGAAAAACAACATGTCTTGAAACAAAAATATGTTTGGTAGAAAGATCAAAGAACTTATAGCCCTTTATGCCAAAAGGATAACCAAGAAATATACACTGTCGTGCTCTAAGATCAAACTTAGATCGTGATCTAAGTAGAGAAGATGCAAAACAAAGATAGCCAAAGGTTCTGAGATAATCATAGGTAGGAGGGATTTGAAAAAGCAATTCACAAGGTGATTTATTTCCTAAAATAGGTGTAGGCAATCTGTTTATGAGATGAGTAGTTGTGAGTATTGCATCTCCCCAAAAAAGGAAGAGGCAAATTGGATTGAAACATTAAGGTCCTAGCTGTGTTCAAGATGTGTTGATGTTTATGCTCAACGACAGAATTATGTTAAGGAGTTTCAACACAACTTAAATGATGTATAAGGTTTTAAGAAAAGATGTTAAGAAAAATTCAGTACGATGATCAGTACGAATTTTCTTAACTTTTCTCTGAAATTGTGTTTTAACAAGTTTGAAAATTTGAGGAATGAGACAAGAAACTTCAGATTTGCATTTTAAAAGATAAATCCATGTGCCCCTTGTACAATCATCAACAATTGTTAAAAAAAAATTGTGACCTTCAACAGTGGGAGTAGAAAAAGGTCTCCATACATCACAGTGAATTAAATCAAATGCAGATGCAGAGGAATGAGGATTATTAGGAAAAGATAGTTTTTTTTTTGTTTGGCCAGAGGATAAACAAGGCATGGAAGGTTAGTTTCTAACATATCAGGAAAAACTGTATTTTAGTAATTTCATCCTTGAAACAGAAGGATGACCCAATATATGATGTCAAAGTTCAAATAAGGCATGTTTTGATGACTTTGAACAATCAAACAATTGTTTAGCTAAATTTGAAGAAGATACAGGTAAAGTTTGAGAGTCAAGTAAATCATTAGGAGAAGAGCTTGATTGTTGCAGAAGGTAAAGGCCTCCCTTGTGTCTACCCACTCCAATCAGCTTCCAGTGAATCAGGTCTTGTATAAAAACAAGATTAGAAAAAAAAGACAAACAACAAGTCAGATTTAATGTTAACTTGCTAACATAAATTAAATTGAACGAGAAAACTGGAATACAAAGAACATCTGTAAGTATTAAATTCTTAGAAATGTGAATAATGCCAATATGTGTAACAAATACACTTTGGCCATTTGGAAGCTTGACTGAGGTATTAATAACTGGAGTAAAAGAGGAAAAAAGAGATGTGGATGGAACCATGTGATCTATGGCTCTCGAATCAGAATCCAAGAAGAAGAATCAAGATTAGTAGGTATATTACGAGTAGACGAGTAGAAGAAAAGACAAATGAATTATAAAAATCGAAAGGGACTATACCAACAATGTGAACAGAAGAAACTGCATTAGTAGTGTGTTGTGAAATTTAAGATGACATAGCAGGACCAGAGGATTAAAGCATAGCCAATAATTGCTGATATTGAGATCAGTTAATGAAATAGGAGATGCAACTGAAGAAGTGTTGTCAGAGACAACTAGATTGGCCATGGACTGCTGTCGTGGCTTGAACTTGTATCCAAGGGGAAATCCATGTAGTTTGAAACACTTCTCAATAACATAACCAACAAAACCACAATGTTTGTAAATAGGACGTCCTTCTTCAGCACAAGCTTCACAAATCGATTAGTCTCATATTTAACAACAAAAGCATGATTCTCATGTGAAGAAACAGGAAGAATAGAAATCTCACGCTGTTGTTCCAAGGCTAAAAACCTTGTTAAGAGGAGGCAACGGGTCCATTAATAAAATATGAGCCCAAACAGAGGTATAGGACTTATTCAAACCAACAAGAAACTGAAGTATATGCTCTTGTTGAACATAGGAATTAAGAGTGTGAATAGCTCCATAAGAACAAACCGGAATCAGTTTGTAATTGATTAACTCGTCCCAAAGACCTTTCAACTTAGTAAAATAAGCACTAACATTCAACTGACCTTGAGAAAGAGTCGAGATCGACTTTTGTAACTGGAAAATACGGGGGCCATTCTTCTGAGAGAATCACTCCTTGAGATCATTCCAAATCTCATGTGTCATATTGATGTAGAGAATGCTAGCAAAAATTTCAAGCGATATGGAGTTAAGAATCCAAGAGATTACCATGTTACTGCATCGTATCCAAGAAGGAAGCGTTGGATCAGTCAAATTTGAAGGTTTGAGAACGCTTCCATCAACAAACCCTAACTTATTCTTCGCGGACAAAGCCATGTGCATCGATCGAGTCCACGAGTGATAGTTATCACTATTAAGAGATTGAGTAACTAGCACAATACCAGGACTATCTCCTGGATGAAGGAAGAAGGGACTCGAAGGTTCTGCCATTGAAATCGAAAAGTAAGACAAGGAGCACAAAGCCATGAGAGAGAAAAAGGGAAAAAGAATCTAGGTCACGGGAGGAAGACTCTAGAATACTATTGATACCATATTAAATGTGAATACACGGGTTGAAGTAAAATACTTCTAAATAAAATCAAATTAAATGTAAACCATATTACACGGGTATTTATACTAGTTGCAAGAAGTAAGAAATACAAAGAATGAAGATACAAAATAGATGAAATTACAATCAAGGACCCAGTGTTAAATACAGAAGAAAATAACACTTGACAAATAAATTAATAGAACAATTACAAATTGTAATAAACCCTCTTCAACGTAATCTTCCTCATCCTCGTCTATTCTTTTACTAAAGTTGGCGAGTTGAATAGGATCAATGGCCATCTTTTCCATGTCAGGTAAGGACCTGCCAGGTTATTCGTCATGTTTCATTTCCGGAATGCGCTCAGCACATGAACTGCTGGAGCCAGCAGCTACAGTTTCCAAGACCACATTCAAGTCAAAATTTCGAATTGGCCCTTCTTCACCTTTAGCAGCTAGAATTTGTTCAATTGAATCCTCGGTTTCTACCCCATTATTGAGCCTCTCAAGGCCTTGATTGTGCTTGGAAATTTTGGAATCATCTTCAAACTTCTCAGAGTGTGCAGTCACCTCCCTCTCTACTATTCGACTACCCCGCCCACGACCTCTACCTCTGCCCCTACCCCTTCCTCTGCCACTGCTGGTTGAGTGGCCAGCCTCCTGCTGCAATAAAGGAAATAATTCATCAAAAAATCTTCTATATCAAAACAGAAGCTGATTAGATATTGTCTTGACAGGAATCTTCCGAGTTACATACATGGGTATTCTGTTACATTACATATTTAAAAAGACTCATCTAGTCATATCGTTTGTTTACCAATTCAAAGTTCCAAGACATATATTCCACAGCCACTTGTGAAGTTTAGGTGGAAAAAAAGATTCTAGAACATCAAACGTCCAAGTTGAAACTCGCCTGAACACCTTAACAAATAAGTCATGCGTGATAATGTGACAAAGATAGAATAAGAAGATATTGAACACCTCCTTAAATACCAAGAACAAGTTTGACAGTTTTAACCAAAAGTGATTATGAGAATTGGCATACAAGTGTGTTCTGCAGCATATCTTACCAATATCCTAGTTCTCTTGGACTCATCATCACTGTCATTTTCGTCATCGTCAGTAACTTTCCTGATGAATCAAAGTATTAACAATTACTCATAAAATAGCTCATTTTTTTCACTATCCTAAAGTCGCAAAACAACGTTTTTCCAAACCTTCTTTTGGCAGAAGAACGATCTTCATCAGCAGCATCAAAACCACCTAGATCAGGAACCTTGCTGACAATATCCCTCAGAAAATCAAAAACATTAAATGTCTGGACACACTGTTTCCTGTAAATATCAATCATATTAGAGCACCTAAGATTTACTAATTAAAAAAAAAAAAAATTAACAAACAGTATATTCTTTCCCCATGCCAAGAACGAATCCTATATCCTAACGTGCATGTCATACTTGTGCCTATGTGGAGAGAGAGAGAGAGAGAGAGAGAGAGTTAACATATCTAAAACTATTTTCTTTCTAGGTATTTGGAACAGTACAAACAACCAAATCATTCAAAATATAACTTATAAAAAGCCTGTCTCAAATAATGACAAGTAGAAGCATAGAGGTGCTGGAATAGTATTTGAAAGATTGGGACAGAGTGTGGCACTCAATGAACTGTAAAAACTTAAACCATTCATATCCGAAAGAAGATATTTACAAACTAAATGTTAATTAATGTAATTTCACTCACAAATGCAAAGAATTCATGGTCTTTGCTCCTCTCTTCAAAGTAATTTCATGTGTGATAACATAGATCTTGCAGAATTAGCTCCAAAGCTTTAGCTGAATATTACACGACAACAGGTCATAAGTATCATAAACAATAAGAAAACCAGAACATTATTTTCATGAAATGAAGAATAAAAGGCCAAAGAAAAAGATAAATGTTGAAGGTGAAAGAAGATCTGTGAACTACTGACTAAAGAATCATTAAAAAAAGGAATTAGAAATAAGAGATATATAAAGGGAAAAAAGTGTTAAGAGTTTAACACATTACTCACAAACTAGAAGAGCCATGGCAATCTTCCCAACATTCTCATCAGCTTGCATAATCTTCTTAATACGAGCCTGTAAAAGAATTAAAAAAAAGTGAAACAGAGATGAAGCAGTAACCCTAGCTTAAGGAATGTTTACAAATAAAGTACATTTTACAAACCTCCGCCCCAGATTGCCAAAACTGCAAATTCTTCTGGATGTTATGCAAATTGAAATGCGCATATATGCAGCATAAATATCTTCCAAAACATCATAAACTCTAGATCATGGCAGTGTTGAAGAGTTCAAGACAACAGTTTCACAAACTTTACCTACTCAAAATGCCTCCAACCTAAAGACATTTCAGCATTTCATAGGAATCAAAATAACAATCCCAATTATTTTTATTTTTTTTAAAAAGGCACATAGAACACTCATCACGTACTGGAAGATATCTCGAAGTCACTGACTATTAAAAACGAAACCCATCAGTACCTTACATAATCTTCCTAACCCAGAATTTTAAACACTTACAGCAATTCAATGTAAAAGAACATTCAAACCAAGGACTTTACGAAAAGGCAGCGTACATAGAGAGAAGTATTAAACCCAATTTAGTAGAGTTTTTCATTACCCCAGAAAACAAGATAAAATGTCAACTCCAAAATACTTTTCTTCCACTTTCTCGACAACCAAACAAGACATATATTGCAAAAAATAAAATAAATATAAAACAAGTAGGAAAAATAAATTGGCTTCACAACCTGAGTGCCTCCACCGTCACATCACAAGGCAGATGAGGATGACACTGACGATGATGAGAAGTGTAAGCTGGAGAAACATGGGAAGGCCAAGGGATTGAAGTTGGAAGTTGCCATTTTGAGGCCAAGAGCTGTATTGGTATATTAGAAACCTCAGGACGAGGCCTATGGGTGGAAGGAATAGAAATCTCAAGTCCACGTACGGGAAGCTGCATCCTTTCAAGAAACTCTTGTACTATTCTGGTGTACTAGCAGATCAAATGGAAAGCTGGTCAGCTAATTTACAGCCTACTGGCCGTAATTACCTTAAGGAAGCTGTTACAGCTACCGAGAATCTCACTCAACAGGCAATTTTTTTTTTTTCTTTTCTTTTCAATATTTTTTTAAACTCTTTAAATATTTGTTTAAAAAAGAAATTATAAATATATTTAAAAAAAAACAATTCTCGACGAGGATACCGGGCCCAAGCATTATTCTTACCTTAAAGTTAGTTTGGCGGGTAATCTACGAATAACACTTTCCAACCTACTTTTACTTTTTAGGCTGCGCTTGGTTCCCCAGCTGAGTTGCAGAATGACTTAAACGTCCAAACGCACGTGGTTCGAGCTTTTCAGTAGAGTTCAAATGTGAACTCAGTGTAGGCCCATACACTTTCTTCCACTGCAGCAATTCCTGCATTCATGGCTGGATCCCACCTGCACAGGACACGGCATAGAAATTTTGGATTACATGAAGCAATCTGTCACCAATATTTTGCAATTTTTCTCTGTTTTGTTGCAGATTTGGCACCCATTTTGTTGGGATATGTCTGACATATAGACAGTAACATAATGATGAGATTTAAGGATACTTTTAGGTACTAAGAGTATCTCACAAGTGTTATTATTATTATTTTTTATTTTATTATTATTTTTTATTTTTTTTACTATTTATTACTTTTTACTTATTATTCATTATTCTATTATTATTTTTTTATTATTTTTTACTACTTTTTCATTACTATTCATAAACATTTTCAATACTTTTCAGATATTTTCACTATCCAAACGTAGAGTGTCGTTTAAATTTAAAAATGAGTTGAGATGGATTGTGAATAGTAATGAAATGTATTGTAAATAATAATAAGATTTATGAGTTAAAATTGATGAATAATAATGAATAGTAATGAGATGAGTTGAAATGAATTGAGATGAGTTGTGAATACAAACCTCTCATTAATATTTTTACCTCTTTTCGTACATATATTTAAATTTATTATAATATTTAAATACATTTAAAACTCATCTTAAATTAGATTTATAAAATTCATTCAATCATTTTAATTTATTATTATTTATAAAGAATTTAAATTAACTCAATATCCAAACGCAGTTAAAAGTATCCGCCCATCCACTTTCTTTGCTGCTTTAGGCATATATGATTGAAACCCAACTTCCAATTACCACCAAAATCACATGAGTACCAAACACGTAAAATTAAGACAAAAGAAAAGGCATGCATGCTTAAAAAGTTAAAAATCACAAAACTTAGTGCGCAAAAATGCCTTTCATGATTAGGGAGTATATACACTTCATAAAACCAGATTCTAAAACCACTGACCTCGCGGCTCATATATGTCCAAGACGTTACAGAAACGTGACAACCAATTCATTTCGTTGACCTTTTTCCTTGGATTAGTTGTACTTTGTGGCGCCCTAGGAAGTCCCTTACAATATTGTGACATTAAAACTCACATTTGAATAATGGTAGAGTTGTAATATTGGTAATATAGCATGAGTGTTAATTAATTAATAAGTGATCGATCTGATCATGATGTATCAATTGTAACCAGCCCGGCCGTATACCTTTTTAAAGTATAGGACACATGCATATAATACAAACGACTAAAGATGCCCAAAAATTAAACTAGTTCAATAAATTGGTCTGCATCTTTTCAATATTTTGGAGTTTATATTGTACTTTTTAACTCTCTTGGGTTTCTTTGATTGTGGCTTTAGATATAATCACAGAAAAAACCACTGCCTAATCTGCAACATCAAAGCATTGAAAAACTAGTGTTGTAGTATGTGGCTCATATTGAGTGGAACATGTATACAGAGAAAGCATGCTGATGCCGGAAGTGAAGCGGAGTGGAGTGAGGGGAGCGTAGTGTAGCGTACCGAGCGGAACGGTGAACCACGTTAGTGAAAATTTTCTAATACCTCTATACGACTAGGGTTAGTATAAATACATATGATGTAACCCTATTTTGACAGTTAGTGAAAATTCAGCCATCGCTCCTGTGGATGTAGGCATACTGCCGAACCAAGTTTATTCGGTATGTTTTTCTTGCTTTCTTCTCTTTACGTACTTTTCATCATAATTGCCACACGTAGCACAACAACTAGTTTTGTCAATACTTTCAATGCAAGTGAAGATGTCGAAATGAATCTAAGAACAACACTAATGTATTAACATTTGGATAAGAAATTCAAATATGAATCACGAGTCCATGTAATACCATCTTTTCAGCTTTATGGAATATGTTACTCTGACCCTTTATCTAACACGACATCTAATTGTGATCAGTTGATGTGGCCACTTAATCCTCTTCAGACAATATATTTTTGAAAAGTAATAAGAGAATTTTATTATGACATTACCTGAGTACACAAGAAGTATACAAGAGAACATCTAAATACAAGCTAGAAACTAGAAAGTCTAAAAACAAATCATGAAGATTATCTCCATTCAATACACACTACAACATATAAGGTCTTTTGAAATGAAAAGTTTCATCCCAAAAGACTGAATTTTTGTCCCAAAATGTATTTTGGGATGAAAATAAAGCGTCTCAAGGTCTTCCCAATATCACTGTTCCCAAAGGTATTTTGGGACAAAAATCACAATTTCGTCTCAAAAATATCTTTTGGGATGAAATTTTATTGGACTGTTCGATCATGTTCGAACGAAAATTTTATTATGGGATGATTGAATTTTGTTTCAGGAAGTCGTTCGAACGACCAAAAAAACTGTTTGAATAATATGTCTATTCATACGGGTACTTCATGAATGGTTGATCGATACCAGTCAGATCGACCAAATAGACATGATGAAACTTTCAAACAAACAAATTGATGATTAAACGTAAATTATATTAATTTTTATAATTGAATAAGCCATTCGAACATGTTTGGGGCGGAAAGAGTGAGTTGCTTGTTCGAACGGTTCGCAACGTTTGTTTACAGTTCTAATCCAACTTTTGATGTTCAAAGGGTTGTGTCTGATGTATATATGTCCGAATGTTTGATGATCGCTTGAATGGTTAGTATTTTCTTGGATAATACTAATTTAAAACCAAATAGAAATTTATATTTCAAAAATACATTACAAATTGTTCAATATAAATAAAACTAATTTAATAAGTCAGAACTAAATAAATAAAATAGAAATAATACTAATAATGTTATCAATACAGAATTTTATAAATCCTAAAATTTATGCAAAACACGAAAATCAATTGCTTGGAGGCCTGAATTGTTGCATAAGCATATGGATTTGGAGTTGCATCTCTCTCCTGAACTCTTCTTGTTGTTCTTCTTGCGGTTTTATATGCATCTCCATGTCTGCTTGTTTCGTCAATTGAGCCTCTAACTCATACTGTTTTGCAATTAATTCTTCGATCTTGGAATTTGCATTCTCTAATACAATGTCAATAGTACTTGAAGTTGATGAAGAGCCTGAAGACTTTACATAACAATCCAAATCCCTTAAATATCATGAACGTTGACCCAGAACTTGGGTAAAAATTTCAACATCACTTGTTGATGAATTATTATCTGATGCAGTTTCAGCACGGAGGGCAACCATTTTATCATACACAGAGCATAAAAAATTAATATTGACACAATAATTTAAATATGTTTAATTAAAACTAATTATAATACTTACATAATTCTCACGAGCATCGGGATAAGTCTACTCTTCATTACTATTAGTATGTGATGTAGCATATAATTTTGTCAGATCATAATTGTTGTCTGACTCTTGCTACAAGAGACATTGTTAAGATATAAAGTCAATATTAAAATTAGTACCTAAAAAAAAACATATATATAATATGTGGTTACACTTATTTATGAGTATTGAAAATTATATACGGAACCTCATTGTATTTTGATACACTGATCTTATAATTTCCCTGCCCCTCCATATATATAAAAATCTTGTGCATCTTGTAATTGATAGTTTTCTGGCCTCCATAAAATCTATTTGGCATGTAATTTGCAAATTTTATTGATAAATGTGAGGCCTACGTTATATACTGCACGTACAAGAAGACAAAACAATACCCTAAAGATGTGTAATTGAAGGTAGAAATCAAGTTTTCAAAAGAAGTACAATTAATATAAACTCCTTAAAATTGAAAGGCTCAATAACATCATATAATACAATCTTTATATCAATTGAACTAGTTCAATAAATTGTTCTGCATCTTTTCAAGCCATGGTTTCATATATATTATTTATATTTCATAATTATCTTTATCTTATAATTTACTCGTGATAGGTATCAGTCCACTAGCATTTCAACTTTAGCCATTGAAACCATGTTATAAGTATAAAATTTTAGTAACAGGAGATATTTATAATTTTTTTTTTTTTATAATTATGCTCATAATAGTGAATTATGTATGTATACATATTATATATTCCTTATTGGGGTAATCAGCTCGCTGCATGGTATAGGTTTTTGCCATTTTATTTGTAATCTGGCATAGATATTATTTGGTTCAAGCTGTTGGTCTATAAAACAATTATGGCAGATGTTTGAAAAATAGAATTTTAGGTTTCGTTTGGGTATTGAGATATTTTGAAGTATTTTTTAAATAATAATAAAAAAATAATAAAAAGATAATAATAAAATATTAGATAATAATAAAAAATAGATAAAAAATAAAAATACAATAATAAATTAGTCTGAGAATACCGGAGTCAAAATAGGCTAATTAAAACGCATGAGAACGTCATCATGTCCAGGTTTTTAAAAAATTAGAAGGCGTGCTAGCTATTCACGGTAGGTCGGTCGAAACCCCATAAAAGTCTTCGATGGGGCCGGATGGGGGAAGGGGACGCCATTTTAAGGGTATCAGAGACGTTCCATCGTAAGTCGCTTAATTAGTCGCTGTTTGTTTTCGAAGAAATTAAAAGTCTGATTGGAATAAGGATCGTATCATTATACATTTAGGCTTCGTTTAGAAACACATTTCATCTCAACTTATCTTAACTTATCATTATAATTTTTTTAAATTCTAACACAAAATATAATAAACAATTCAACTTTTTTAAATTACAAAATAATAATAATAATAATAATAATAAATAATATTTTAATAATATTTTATCAACTCAACTCATTTTAACATCTAAACGCAGCTCATAATTCATTTCAAGTTTTTTATTTTTTTATTATTTTTTAAAATATTTTTTTAACATCCTTAACTATTAAAAAAATTAAAAAAATATATAATTTTATTAATAATCATTTTCTTAACTATTAAGTAAAAAAATAAATAAATATAAAATAAATAATAAATAAATAATAAGAAGATGTAGTAATCCTGTCATTTCTCTTAAAATAATACCATCCATCAACACCTTTTAAGTTTGGACACTGTGATTCTATCTTTTTTGAAATAATGTTAGATACAATCAAAAGTACGTTAGTGTCTCATAAACTTTTTTTTTTCCACTAGTGTCGCATAATTTTTTAAAAAAAGAGTGAAGTTTATTATAAAAAAGAATTATTTTTATATAGATTTTATATTTACTTATTTTTTTAAAAAAAATTACATGATTCTTAGGTTTTCTATTACCGTAAATATCATTTCTTATCCCGATTACGAGTCGTGTGTATTGTGCAGTGCCGTCACATAGTCTGACGCTAAGTTTGAAAGGAGGAAAAAAAGAGGAAAAAAAGGATAATGCTACAGCTCCTGCTGGGGGCTCCTGGTGGGAGCTCCCGCTAGAGCTCTAGCATGTGTTTTCATATGTTTTTTTTAAGTTAGTTTTTATATATATTTTTTAACACTTTTAAATATTTTTAAGAAATAAAATAAATTAAAAATAATATTAAAAACACTTCCTTAATTAGAAAGTAAAAAAAAAATATTAAAAAATATTTTCTTAATCACGAAGTACAATAAAAAATATTTTTAATTTTTTTATTTTACTTCATAATTAAGAAAATATTTTTTAAAAATATTGTGAATATTTTTTAATTTTTTAAAATATTTAAAAATATTAAAAAAATCTCTATAAAAAATAATTTAAAAAAATAAACACTTGAAAACATACGCTAGAGCTACAGCAGCCCCAGGAGCTCTCGTGCCAAGTCTAAAGCAGTGTCGGCTTTGAATATTCGCCATGCAGGTAGATTTGTATTTTGTTCCTTGTCCCTTTTGTCCTTGGGATCCACATATATGCTTTAGGCTCTGATTTGATCAATTTCAATTCTCGATTTTCTTTTTGTTTCTCTAACATTTTCAAGGGCTTTATCTCGGCAAGTCCCTCCTATATATTGTACTACACTGGCCCGCCCAACCAATGCCGGCGGCCAAAACCACCCCCGTCACATGCGCCCGGCACACACATGATACGTCAGGTCTACGAAAAAGAGCATGCATTTATTAATTGATCTGTACTCAAGAAACATGTTTGTTTCAATTCTCGTATTGCAGATCAAAGCAAGATCAGACTGGAATCTGTAAATTTAAACTTGCTATTTATATGAATCACGAATTAATAATTGATAGCCGAGGGGACCCTCAAGGAGCTCAAAACTATGTTACTTTAAAATATATGTTTTTACTTCGACAGCCTCTAACCTAATCGAGGTTTGCAACAAGAAGATCATCCTCTGTCTCCAATATTCCTCTCCATTCTGGGCGTTGAAGGTCGTCTGATCTCCAGGATGATCCTAAGACAAGAGAAGAAACCATTCTATTCATGGAATCAAAATGGTCAGTCAGCTACCCCTATCTCTACTTTACTGATCATTGCAGATGATTTAAACTCTTTTTAGCAGCTAGGGCAAACGTCAGACTAGATGAAGCAGAAACCCTCAAGGAATCATGTTTACAAACAGGCTGCTCTGCTCCTGGTGATCTGGCCAAGGCTTAAATGAAAGGAAGTCAGCAATTTATTTTAACAAGAATGCACCCCAGGATAAGAAAGGAGAGATATGAGCAATTCTTAACCTCCGCAGCTTGGCTTCGGACAACGAACATGATCTAGGACTCCGCAAATTGTACTGTTTGTTGAGAATTTTTATTACTTATAAAAAAAATGGAAAACCAAATACTCTTTGGATGCTTGAAATGAAACCAAGAATTAGGTTAAGCAAACCAGAGCCAAGAATTAATATATACAGCAAGCACAGATCGTAAGCAACTTAAGACTCTTTTCCTCTCAGATATGTGAGATGCTGCTCGCAGATCAACGGCACAGCTGCTGCATGGAAGAACTCTCGGCAACACATGATACACGTATCAACTTAACTGTTCCATGAATAAAAGCCCGTGGCCTTCTCTCAAAGATCATAAAGTATATTTTACTAACCTCCGCCCTAGATTGCCAAAACTGAAAACCATCAGTACCAGACATAATCATTCCTAACCCAGAAGTTTAAACACTTGCAGCAATTCAATGTAAAAGAAAATTCAAAACAAGAACTTTACGAAAAGGCAGCGTACATACAGAGAAGTATATATTGAACCCAATTTAGTAGAGTTTTTCATTACCCCAGGGAAAAAAAAGAAGAAGATAAAAGATAAAACGCCAACTCCGAAATACTTTTCTTCCACTTTCTCGGCAACCAAACAAGACAAGCAAAAAATAAATATAAAACAAGTAGGAAAAATAATGAAGGGGTAGCATACATATAAGAGTCTAGAGAGTCAGAAGGCAACGAACAGCGTTTTGAAGCTGGAATAGAATGACAACAGCGTTTTGAAGTTCTTCGATTCATCGTTCTCCACAGTTACGACCTCCATGAGCTCTGGTAACTTCGCCGCTTTCAAGATGATTTTTTTCCTAAAAAGATAAAAGAAATGAATTATTAGATACATTTTCTATGATTAAAAGAAAAAAGAAGAAAATGCAACACAATATCAAAATCACAGTCACAAAGCACAAAAACTCTCACAGTAATGTTAGTTTTAGAACTGCGTTTTGAAGTTCTTCGATTCTTCGTCTCCACAGGTACGACCTCTATGAGCTCTGGTAACGCCGCTTTCAATCACCGCGCGCAAGAAAGAAGAGAGATGACCCACCGAATCAATGATCCTATATATATGTGTTTATAGATCCGTGCATGCGTACCAAAAAGCTAAAAAGCCTTTTGTTTAAAAACTCACACAGATACCTTGAATCTAAACTACAAAACAGAAATTAAGTTTTTTTTGTATTAAATGAACCCCATACATAAGTAAAATGGAGAGGATCCAAAATTGGAAAGCATCAAACGCTGAACCTGAACTCCCAAAAACATCTATCATTATTATAAACTTGTTCTAATTTATTTTTAGAAACCCATCCATCCTCACAACTTCATTACATTAACCCGGCCCCAAAGCTAAGATATGGCAAGATTTAATTCAGACATTTCTTACAAATTAAATCCTATGCCGAGACTACAAGCTGAAACACTCTTTAAAACTACTATTTAAAAAGGACCAACGCGTTTGTTTCAGTTCTTTCCTAAGCATTATTACTCCCTTCAACTTCAGTCAGTTGAATCTCAACTTGAGGTAGGGTTGTTTCTGATTCTTCTTGGGGCCGCATATTGCAGAAGAAAGTGGCTCTGAAAGTGTGACAAAGCCAGTACACAAAGCTCTTGAGCTGATTAAAAATGTGCTCAGAACAAGCAGATAAGATCACGAGCATCAAATAGGCAAACCAGAAGAGTGAGAGCGGCAAAATGAGTGAGGCCAGCAGTAAGATTGTGAGCGGACCGGATACATCTCCTGTCCGCAACCTGAGTCCCTCCACCGTCAGATCAAACTTCACCGAGATCACAAGGCAGAGGAGGATGACAACGACGATGATCAGAAGTGTAAGGAGAAACATGGGAAGGCCAAGGGATTCAAGTTGGAAGTTGCCATTTTGAGGCCAAGAGCTGTATAATTGGGATATTAGAAACCTAAGGGCGAGGCCTATGGGTGGCAGGAATGGAAATCTCAAGTCCACGGAAAGCTGCATCCTTTCAAGAAACTCGTGTGCTATTTTCATGTAGCTGAAATGGAGAGATGGCAGTAAGCTGGTATAAAAGGTTGTTTTATGGAGAGAGGGCCATGGGAGAGAGGCCGGCAGGCAGGCAGGCACTGTAGAGATGGCCAGGGGGAAAGGTGATAATAAAACCTTTAGATTTCATCGGTTGTAACAATACTACACAATAATTATCTGCTTACAGCAATCTCAATGCATTACTAGTCAAAGGTAAAAAAAAGTACCTGTTGGTAGAAGCGATGGGGATAAAATACATTGAATTACGCAAAGCGAATGATGAACAGTTAATTTATGTTACAGTAAATACAAATTAAAAGTCATATATCTTTATACGGCCATCCTGACTTTTAAGCTCAGTCATTTGATATTTTATTATCTGTCGACAAAATTTATTTCCCTCTTTATATTTTCTCTTCCATTTCTTTTCCTTTCCCACAACCTAGACATCTCTAGCTCCAAGAAAGGCAAAAAGCATTTGATCAAACTTAGGATCTTGATGATCTTTTTTCAGTTTGCTATGTACTCCATGGAGAATAAAAGAAACTGAAAATGGAAATTATAATTTATAAAGAGTATTAAAAAATTTATCTTTTACGCACATTATGATCTGAGATCAGTATTTATAAATTAAAAGATCATTATTAAAAGAGTATTATTTTCATAAAATGATCTTTTACTACTACTTTTATGAGAACATGAAGAAAATCACCTTGTTGGAGATTGTGAAAATAAAAGAGTATTAAGAAAATCATTTTGTGTAAATATATTATTTACGTATAATGTAAATGCTAATTAGTTTTGATAAGTGATTGCCGCCCGTTTTCTGTTCTTATAATCATGAGCCTATAACCCGCGTAATGCACGGACCTTTATTTATGTTGAATTTTATAAATTTAAATAGTTCATTATGCATAATCACTACTATAGCTATTAAAAAATGTATATCAAATATATATAAAATGGAGGATGCATATTATATAAAAGAGCTCACTTTACCAATAAATATTTCATGATTAATTTACAGTATTAAAAATGTAATATATATATATATATATTTATATATATATGGTTGCTCAATTTAGAACAATGTAAAATAGATATAATTAATATGAGACACGATTGTTCAATTAATATTTTTTCTGGATTTTTCTCCTCTTGGATGATGATGCCTGAGATTTATGATCATTTTCCTTTGTACTTGAATTGATCTCGAGACCGATGTCTACAGTAGTTTCCTGAAATAAGACTAATTTATCGTTAAAAAATATTTATGTATAAAATATTTTAATCATTAAATTTCTATTAAAGTATAGTATAGTAGTTTACTGATAAATATCCCCAACGAATTGATTGAACAATGAAAACTAAAACCATTATAAATATAAAATATGATAGAAAATATGATTAAATACCAAATCATGTAATTTATTGTTACCTTTTTAATTGACTTTGATTCTATAAATTCGAGATCAAATATTCATTAAATTGTGTAATTTTTCCGTCCATATTTTAAGTTGTACTCATCAAGTCGTAGTAGAAAGATGTATTTTTTGCCAACAATTTGGTGTAAATCATTTGGAAAACCATCATCATTCTGGTCCTACACAAACACAAATATATATGTTATAATAATTGTATATCTAATATTTAATGTACTTATTATACTTTCTATACCAATATTTAGTTTAAAAATATTATATTTACTATTTTGTTACTTGGTCTTGTTTTTTTGTAAGTTCTTTTGCAATTTTATGTAAGATTTTCTCAGCCTCTTTGTCAAATAGCATCGACGACGCTGACCCTGAATCATCAACCAGCTTCATATTTATCCGATACCTAAATATCGAAACACTTATTAAATAAACTGCACATTTAATTAAAATATAAATGTTCACGTGTATGTCTGTGCAAAAGAAAATATACGTGGAATTTGTTTTGTAAAATTACCTTTGTACAATAAGTTTTGGTTCTGCTTTACATTGTTCACACAAAGAAGTTCTTTCAATGAATTTAACTTTTGTTTTGCATATAAGGCATAAACTATAATACCATCCAAATTTGTTGTCTATCTTTACAATTTTGCAAAGTACATCACTAATAATTCCTACAATATTAAATTGTAATTAGTTATCATAGAAAGTGTATAATCTTAAAGAATGGTATATTATATTAAATTCAAAACACAAAATCAATACCTTTGACTCTGCAGTCCATTCGAGTTCTTTAATTTCAGCAATTGTTTTACTTGGTATTCTTTCTTTCTTTCATTTTTTTTTAATTACTACTTAGACCTACTTGTGTTAAGATGATATCTAATGAGGCACATATGAGTATTGCTGCCCTCTCAGCCTATTTAAATGAGGTGTTCTTTTCTTTGCTACTCAAAATGTCCCATGGTACTTTGTGAATGTTTAAAGTTGTCATGATTCTATACTTTTATGAATATGTAGTTTATGAAGAAGTCTCAGCAAGAAACAAACCAATCATCTCAAGAAGCAAAGTGAATCAAAACGACATTGCACTAAACACTGTCCAAATCCACTGGTTCACAATCATCTCAAGTCACAAAAAAACCTAATAATAACCCCAAGACCAATGTCGCTAAACACTGTTGCTCGATATCGCTGCACAAACTGACCGGCAGCAAATCCTACAGAATCACCATGTACATTGTACAAACCAACATCAATGGTGCTCAAAACATTAAAAATACTGGAATGAAGGCATTCAGCATAATCCCAATAAAAATCCAGAACGATTTTGGTGTGTTTTTTATTGGAAAAAGCTTCATAATGCAAAATCATCTTGCCCATGTGGAAGTTGTTCTACATTCATATTTCATTTGAAATCCTCACTCACCAATGAATTAGAAAAAAACATTTAAACTTTGCACCCCAGTCCCAGAATAAATTAACATGAATAAAAGTAAAATAGTAGATTTTACAATATGTCTAAACTATCACCGTCTATGGATGAGGATTGCCATATATCAATGCATACCAATGCATTTGCAGGTAAACAAAGTAACATTCTGAAAACAATAAATCACTAACTGTTACAGCATCTGAAGCAATAATTGGTCACAACACCTCCACACCCGGAGCACAATTTAATGCAAAAAGATACAGTGGCTTGGCCTCGTGGTTGAAATGGGCATTGATTTTAGAGAAAGCGAGCGGAGAAGAAAGTGATGCAAAGAAAAGTAATTTTCCAAGATATAAATGGTTTGAACCGTTTTTTTTTTCTTTTTTTTTTGGTAACTGATGCCTCTTCATGTAATGACCAGTTTGTACGTGGCAGCGGTGCTCACTTGGTGCAACTCTCTCTTTGCACCCTTTCAATCCCGATTTTTATGGTATGAATGCCACCAACACAATTGTAACCGGCAGTTACCGAAAAATCACTGCAAGTGGGGCTCTGTTTTTTACCCATAGAAACAGAGGATGAGTTCAATTTTCTGCATTTACATTAAAAAAAAAATTTGGTCATACTCATCACAGTACATGTAAGAACAGATATCTTATACGTAGAAGCAGTTTGGGTTCAAGAGTTAATATTATTTCTGTCCAACGCGTAAGATACTGAAACATTTTATAAGTATAAGCAGTTTGGTTTTAGGAGTTGTCATTTTCGGGACATTAAAATCCTTCTGAAACTACAAACACTTGCAGACCAGAGTTTGCGTGCAAACAGAGAGGTGAGCTCCATACCGAGAGAGAAGTGAACGTGAGACGCAGTAGGGAGATGGGCTGAGGTCGGTGGTGGTGAGTGCGGCGGCAGAGCAGGCGATGAGAGAGAGAGAGAGAGAGAAAGTGACTATGAAGACCATTTTAATTTTATTTGACAATGGATTATTGGTGCAACTTGTTCGATGTTCCAAATGATATTTCAGTAGCAAGATATTTAAAAGTAGCGTCGCTTTATGGTAACCCGGGGTCCAACGTTCCTGTAACCTCTTTTCCTGGCTCCTGCATTCACAACTTTTAGCGTCAAGTAATTCAATAGATGTAGATTTGGTACTGTGAGAGTAGGTTCGGCGTGGTGAAGTGCAGGGAAGTATCGGGGCTGAAAGCACGTAACTTGCTCTATTTTTGGTGCATGAAACATGGGCCTTGGATGAGGTTGACAGTGTTGTTTTCGGACGTGTAGGGTGCTATGAAGGGCCAAGGATGGTGGTGGTGGTAGGGGTGTAATTTTAAACCGGAAAACCGAAAAACCGGTTCGGTCCGGACCGGACCGGTTTTACCGGTTTTGAACCGGTCCGGTCCGGGACCGGTTCCAAAAATCCTAAAACCGGCCGGTTCCGGTCCGGTTCCGATTTTAAGATTTTTGGAACTGGACCGGACCGGACCGGATCGGTTCATAAAAAAATATACAAAAAAAAAATATTTTTATATATAAGTTATTAAGTTTTATACAATATATTATATATATATATATATTAATATATAAAATTATAAATTTATATGTGAAATTTTTATATATAATATATATAATTATATATATTCATATATGAAATAATTTCATATTATAATTTATAAATTATTACATTAAATGTTAATACTAATATATAAGTTTATAAATAATACTAATAGTCTAATATAGACTATAGTTATACTTATAATTAATATTAAAAGATTTTACTAAAAGTTTATAACTAATACTAATATTAAATATATAGTTTACAACTAATACTAATATATAACTTATAACTATACTAATAGTCTAATATTAATACTATTATATAGTCCAATATATTATTTAGCTTTACTAATATATAAGTCTATAACTATTTAATTAATAGTCTAATACTAATAGTTTAATATAGACTATAGTTATACTTATACTAATATAGTTATATTAAATCACTATAGACTATAGTGATACTAAATCACTATAGACTATAGTTATACTTATACTAATATAGTTATACTAAATCACTATAGACTATAGTTATACTTATACTAATATAGCTATACTAAATCACTAAAAGTTTATAACTAATACTAATATATAGTTTATAACTAATACTAATATATAACTATACTAATAGGCTAATATTAATACTATTATATAGTCTAATATATTATATAGCTATACTAATATACAAGTCTATAACTATTTAACTAATAGTCTAATACTAATAGTTTAATATAGACTATAATTATAATTATACTAATATAGTTATACTAAATTACTATAACTAATACTAATATATATAATATAACTATACTAATAGACTAATATTAATACTATTAATCTATTATATAGTCTAATATATTATATAGCTATACTAATAATTTTTTGGACTTGTAATTTAGACTTTTGGACTTGTAATTTGTTGGACTTTTGGACTTCTAATTTAGACTTTTGAACTTATTTTATTCCATAGGCTCATAGGCTTGTTGATGTCCATTCTTGAATTTCTTGTGATTGCTCTAACTAAAAAATATGTGTAAGTACTAAGTTATTTCCTTTAGCATGCAAGGACTTATTGTAGATAAGGTAGTTTATTGTAGTAGTTATATTTATAAGTTTGTAAAACAGTTTTTTTCCAGTTTTTTTCAGATTTTTTTCCAGTTTTTTAGTAAAGCAATTTTTTGGAGTGAATCAGATTTTTTAGTAAAACAGATTTTTTATAGTAAAACAGATTTTTTATTGAAGTAATTTTTAGTAAAGCAGATTTTTTAATTTAAAGTTAAAACAGATTTTTTGTAATAACAGTTTGTAAAACAGATTTTTTTAAATCAGTTTTTTTATTTTATAAACAAATTTTTAATGACAAACTATGAAATTTACATTTTTAAAAAACCGGAAAACCGGACCGGACCGGACCGGAAACCGGAAGTACCGGTTTAGGAGGGTAACCGGTGCGTAATCGGTTTTGGAAAATACAAAACCGGTACATACCGGTTCGGTCTTAGATTTTGTTCAAAACCGGACCGGACCGGACCGGTTACACCCCTAGGTGGTGGTTTGTTTTTGAAAGTTTGGTCTTTTAGATTTTCCTTCACACGGTGTTGAAGTCCCTGCCCCAAGCAAGCAGTCAACAATGACTGCTTGCTTCTCAACCTCCAGCGTGCAGCGCCCAGCGCCTAGCGCCCAACTGTCTATTGAATGCATATTAAATACATTCACACGGTAATGCGATATACATCCGCTTATAAATTGAAGCTCCATGCGAGAGCTTCTGATACACCCAAGAAGAGAAAAGAGAGAGAGTCTGGAGAGCTTTGAGAGAAAAGAAGAGAGTTGAGTTGAGTAGAGTGTGATCCTCATATTCTGTAATATTTTCTTGTGTACCACTATTTAATAGTGAAGCTCTTTTCTGTGGATGTAGGCAGTTGCCGAACCACGTTAAATTCTTGGTGCACTGAGTGCGTAGAGTGTACTCTTTTATTACCGCTTTTATCCCTTCCCCTGTATTGATTTCCCCAACAAGTGGTATCAGAACTATTGTTGGGAAGAGTTTTTTTTACAGAAAACTCGCTTTTAGTGTGTAGCTCAGTTTTCAAATTTGAGCATACCACTGTGTTCGTCTCATCGAGACAAGAAAAGGCGATGAAACCAGAGGCCGGAAAGACACTCCACGCTCCCCCACGCGCCGTCTGAAGATCAGAGAGTGAGTCCACTCTCGACACGCGCTACACACGCCCAGGAGAGGAACGAGCGCGTGACACCCACTCTCGGCACGCGCCACACGCGCTCCAGAGAGGCCCTTGCGGGTGAATTTCACGCGCCTGACGCTTCTATTGACACAGAACGCGCGTGAGTCACACGCGCTCCAGTGAGGTTCTGGCGCGTGAAGAACACGCGCCTACGCGCTTTTAGCTGCGCCACGTGCTGCACGCGCGACAGTGTTCCTGTTTTGGTTCTTTTGCTCATTTCTTATGCTATCTGAGTCCGATTTTGACGAAACAAGACTCGTTTCCAACAAAATCAAGCGTTCCGGACACAACGATGCTGTCCGTTTTGCGATATTCCACTTCAAAGATCTTGTACTTGCATTTTGTATTTAGAATCAGTCTAAATCCATAGAGGATTCAGCATCAGGCGCCATGATAAAGCTGACTGCCTCAAACTACAGTCTTTGGAGGCCTCGGATGGAGGATCTATTGAACTGTAAAGATCTTTCTGACCCTTTGGAAGATGAAGGGAAGAAGCCAGATGAAGTTACGGATCAAGTGTGGAGAAAGATGCACAAGAAGACTATCGGTCAGATCAGACAATGGATTGACCATAGTGTTTTTCACCACGTGGCCCAGGAGACAGATGCATATAGCCTCTGGAAAAAGTTGGAGGATATGTATCAAGCTAAGACTGCTGAAACAAGGCCCTCTTGATGAGACGACTTGTTAACTTGAAGTTGAAGAGCGACACCTCTGTTGCCGAGCACACTAGCGAGTTTCAAAACCTAGTTAACCAGTTCGGATCCGTCAACCTGAATCTTGGCGATGAAGAACAAGCCCTGCTACTTCTTAGTTCGTTACCAGATAGTTGGGAGACGCTGGTGGTCTCCCTCAGTAACTCTACTCCAGATGGCAAACTTACCATGACGATGGCTAAGGATGCCCTGTTTAATGAGGAGGCCAGACGAAAAGAGACAAACATGAATCAAACTCATGTCCTTGTCACCGAGAGTAGAGAAAGGCCTCGAGGTGATGATAGAGGGAGAAGTGGAGGCAGAAACAAAGGGAAGTCTCAACCACGTGGAAGGTCCAGCAATAGCAGGAACCAGCAGACGGGTAACATGAAATGTTACCATTGTGGCAAAGAAGGCCACGTAAGGAAAAACTGCCGCAAGTTTTTAAGGGAGCAATGTCAAAGCAGTAAGCTGAAGAAAGAAGATGGTGAAACCCTTGTCACTCTTTCGGGAGATGTGACAATACTCTCCACCAGTGACGAGACGTGTATGCACGTTGCAAGCCATGATGTTGAATGGGTGGTAGACACAGCAGCATCATACCATGCCACTTCCCATAGTGAATTTTTCACTACGTACAAAGCAGGAGACTTTGGTACGGTAAGGATGGGAAACGCCAGTTCCTCGAAGATTATGGGAGTTGGCGAAGTGCAGATAAAAACTAACGTTGGTTGTACCATGGTGTTGAAAGATGTTCGACACATTCCTGACCTTCGGCTCAACCTGATTTCGGGAACAGCCCTTGATCGACAAGGCTATGACAGCTACTTCAGCAATGGCACTTGGAAGCTGTCACAAGGTGCCATGGTTGTCGCCCGAGGACATATTTGCGGTACTTTGTACAAGACTCATGTGAAGATTGATACTGATAGCCTCAATGCAGCAGAAGACGAGGCATCACTGAATCTGTGGCACAAGAGACTCGGACACATGGGTGAGAAAGGGTTGGATACGCTTGCGAAGAAGGCACTCATCAAGGTTGCCAAAGGAATAGCGTTAAACCCTTGTGAGTACTGTTTGTTTGGCAAACAACACAGAGTCTCGTTCAATTCCTCTACAAAGAGAAGATCAGAGTTGTTGAGTCTGGTACACTCTGATGTATGTGGTCCCATGGAAGAAGAGTCATTGGGAGGTAACAGATATTTCGTGACATTCATTGATGATGCTTCACGAAAGGTCTGGGTATATGTTTTGAAGTCAAAGGATCAGGTCTTCGAGCACTTCAAGAATTTCCACACCCTAGTGGAAAGAGAGACGGGAAAGAAGTTGAAGTGCCTGCGAACGGACAATGGAGGAGAATATGTTTCCAAAAGGTTCGCTGCATACTGCGCTGATCGCGGTATTCGACATGAGAAGACGGTCCCATATACCCCTCAGCACAATGGTGTAGCCGAAAGAATGAATCGGACCATCATTGAAAGAACAAGATGCATGCTCAGTATGGCTAAGTTACCAAAGCCATTCTGGGGTGAAGCTGTTCGTGCTGCCTGTTACCTGATCAACAGATCACCTTCCGCACCACTGGAATTTGAAGTTCCTGAAAAGGTTTGGTCTGGAAAAGATGTCTCTTACTCTCACCTGAGAGTGTTTGGGTGCAAAGCCTTTGCACACCTATCCAAGGAGCTGAGACAGAAGCTCAATGTCAAGTCAAGTCCATGTATCTTTGTTGGATATGGAGATGAAGAATTCGGATACAAATTATGGGATCCAGTGACAAAGAGAATTGTCAGAAGTAGGGACGTTGTGTTCCATGAAAACCAGCATATAGGAACTGAAGCTTCCTCGATGTCAGTAGAGCTTAGTTCCTATACACATCCTGCACCATTACAGTTCGCCACAGATAATGAGGATATGCAGGATCGAGATCCAGATGCAGAAGAAGAAGCTCAGGGTGTTGAGTAGGGGGAGCAAGAACCCCCTCCACCAGCAGCTGGTGTACCACCACAAGGGTTAGATGGTGATGAACCTCCTTTGGTTGATGAAACTCAACCAAGAAGATCGGCAAGAGGCCGCCTACTGATTCCGTCGATGAGATATCCGGAATCAGACTATATTCTGCTTACTGATGAGGGGGAGCCGGAGGGCTTCCAGGAAGTTCAAACTCATGCTGATAGAAGCCTATGGGTGCAGGCAATGCAAGAAGAGATGAGTTCTTTGCAGAAAAATCAGATCTATGAGTTGGTGAAACTTCCTGAAGGAAAGAAAGCCCTAAAGAGCAAATGTGTGTTCAAGCTGAAGAAAAATGGCCAAGGAAAGCTGATAAAGCACAAGGCCAGATTGGTTGTCAAAGGATTCCAACAGAAGAAGGGAATCGACTTTGACGAGATATTTTCCCCGGTGGTGAAAATGATGTCAATCCGAGTCATACTCGGATTGGTAGCCAGCTTGAATTTGGAACTCGAATAGATGGATGTGAAGACAGCCTTTCTCCATGGAGATTTGGAGGAGGAAATCTATATGGTGCAACCAGAAGGGTTTGAAGCTCCAGGGAAAGATCACTTAGTCTGCAAGCTAAAGAAGAGTCTCTATGGCCTCAAGCAAGCGCTGAGGCAATGGTACAAGAAGTTCGACTCATTCATGATGAGTCATGGTTACAAGAGACTTGTTGCAGATCAGTGTGTCTATGTTCGAAGGTTCCAGGATGCCAAGTTTGTCATACTCCTTCTTTATGTTGATGATATGTTAATCGTTGGTGAGGATAGGTCAAAGATTAACAAACTAAAAAAGGAACTATCCAAGTCCTTTGACATGAAGGACTTAGGCCCAGCATAGCAACTTTTGGGTATGAAGATTGTTCGTGATAGGAATGTCAAAAGGGTGTGGCTATCACAACAAAAATATGTTGAATGGGTCATCAGACGTTTCAACATGGGAGATGCTAAGACAGTCAATACTCCACTTGCTAACCACTTCAAGTTGAGCAAGAGCTCGTGTCCTTCTTCAAAGAAAGAGATTGAAGAAATGGAAGTAATCCCCTACTCTTTAGCAGTAGGAAGCCTGATGTATGCAATGGTTTGTACCAGACCAGATATTGCTCATGATGTAGGCATGGTGAGCAGATTCCTTTCAAATCCAGGAAAGGATCATTGGGAAGCAGTCAAGTGGATTCTCAGGAACCTAAAAGGTACATCGAAGATGTGCTTGTGTTTTGGGGGAGCTAAACCAGTTCTGGAAGGCTATACAGATTCAGATATGGCAGGAGATCTGGATAGCAGGAAATCTACTTCGGGATTTCTCTTCACTTTTGCAGGAGGAGCTGTCTCTTGGCAGTCCAAATTACAGAAGTGTGTTGCTTTATCTACAACTGAGGCAGAGTACATTGCCGCAGCAGAAGCTGGGAAAGAAATGTTGTGGATGAAGCGTTTCCTCCAAGAACTAGGGGTTAGTCAAGAAGACTACATGGTACATTGTGATAGTCAAAGTGCTCTAGATTTGAGCAAGAATTCAATGTACCACTCCCGCACCAAGCATATTGATATCCGCTATCATTGGATACGTGAAGCGATGGAACAACAGCTATTGAAGCTTGTGAAGATCCATACGAAAGAGAATCCAGCGGACATGCTGACGAAGGTGGTTACAAGTGAGAAGCTTGAGTTATGCAGAGACATAGCTGTGATGGATAGCATCTAAGTAAGTGGGCATGGAGGGGGAGAATTGTTGAAGTCCCTGCCCCAAGCAAGCAGTCAACAATGACTGCTTGCTTCTCAACGTCCAGCGTGCAGCGCCCAACTGTCTATTGAATGCATATTAAATGCATTCACACGGTAATGCGATATACATTCGCTTATAAATTGAAGCTCCATGCGAGAGCTTCTGATACACCCAAGAAGAGAAAAGAGAGAGAATCTGGAGAGCTCTGAGAGAAAAGAAGAGAGTTGAGTTGAGTAGAGTGTGATCCTCCTCTTCTGTAATATTTTCTTGTGTACCACTATTTAATAGTGAAGCTCTTTTCTGTGGATGTAGGCAGTTGCCGAACCACGTTAAATTCTTGGTGTCACTGAGTGCGTAGAGTGTACTCTTTTATTACCGTTTTTATCCCTTCCGCTGTATTGATTTCCCCAACACACGGCTCCCAGGATTCTTATTTCTCTCTCTCAATATTTTTTTTTTCCTCACGGTTCGTTAACTTCGTTTATGGTGTTCTGGGATGCTGAAGTTGGAACGCTGAGGTTGAAGGAATGTTAATATCTTTGCAGATGATTTAATTCTTTTTAGCAGGGCAAATAGAGATGAAGCAGAAACCTACACTATCAGTTGGAATAAATCATATAATTTACTAATCGCCACCCTAGATTGCCAAAACTGTAAATTGTTCTGGACGTTATCCAAAATTGAAAAGCTCATGCTCTTAAATATCTTCCAAAACATCATAAACTCGTAGCACACTGGAAGAAATCTCGAGGCACTGATCACTATTAGATGAACACTTGAGTTTACGTGATTCGACATAATGCCTACGTCTACGGGCATTTGGGGAGGAGAAATCCACTATAATATTCTCGTTTACAATCTCTCATGGTCTCTCATATCTCACTATACAGTAGTGATGCTGAATATAAATTTACCAGAGAAGTGGCCTTCGTTGGAGCTCCCTGTTCTCTGGTTGGGGGAGAGGTCGAAGAGGAAGTAGGAGAACTGAAAACCCCCTCTATTTATCCAATCCCTTTTCCAGCGTGCCCCCTGCAGTGGTGAGGTAGGGCCTGCTGTGCGTGCCCGACAAGTTCCTTTTTCCCATTTCCCCTGACAACCCACTACTTCCTGACACCCTTGAGCCTTTTGACAGCCCTATCGTGCCCTGACCCCCTTGACACCCCATACCTCACTTTCTGACCCCCTTAGCTATTAACTTGGTGGGTTGGGCCCGATTCTTGGGCTCTGATGTTTTTACCCCCTCACACCATCAGTACCAGCTTACATAATCATATCTAACCGAGAAGTTTAAACATGAGTTAAATACATACAACCACTGAAAGTGTACAATAATTCAATTATTAAAACCTGACACAAAATTCAATTATGAAAAGGTAGCGTATATAGCGAGAAGTATTGAACCCAATTTAGCAGTTTTTCATTAGCATTGGAAACAAGATAAAATGCCAACTTCGAAATACTTTTCATCCACTTTCTCGGCAACCAAATAAGACATGTGCAAAACATAAATGTAAAACAAGTGGGAAAATAATAAAGAGAGTTAAAGGTTTAACCAAATTAATATACAACAGTCTTAAAGTTTTTGGATCAATAGTTGGGTCTTTAACAATTGGTATCAGAGCAGTGACCACGTCATGAGTTCAAGTCACGGAGAGGCGACCTATAGGACAGATGGATTAAAATTCTTGGTATTTTGTATGACATAGTGTTAATTCATTGAATACTGATAGATAAATGAGTGAAGCAGCCAAAAGAGAAAGGGCTATCACCGGGTCAGTATTGATAAAGTTGGCCACTGTGGACGTCGGATTTGGAAACGTGATGGAATATTACGATCATGAGGATTAAAGGTTTAACTAAATTAGTATCCAACAATCTTAGTACTTTTGATAAAAATGGTTGGTCTTTAAAAAAGCATACAAATAAAAGTCTAGCAAGTCAGAGATATGAGATTTTCTTGAGGAAATTAGAGGTCGAAGTGGGCAAGAAACCAACGACTCGGTTCCATAGGTAGCTGGAATAGAATGAGAACAATGTTTTGAAGTTGTTCGATTCATCGTTCTCCACAGGTACGACCTCGATGAGCTTTGGTAACTTTGCTGCTTTCGATCACCGCGCGCAAGAAAGAACAGAGAAGATCCATTGAATCAATGATCCCATATAATATGCGTTTACATATGGGTGCGTTGTGTGCGTGCGTACCAAAAAGCTAAAAAAAACTTTTTCATCTCTCAAGATGATTTTTTTCCCTTAAGAAATAAAATAAATTAATTATTAGCTTCGTTTTGTATGATTAAAAGAAAAAAAAAAAAGAAGAAGAAGAAATTAAATGCAACGCAAGATCAAAATCACTCTCACAAAGCTCAAAAACAGTCGCAGAAAGTTCTCTTTCTAGACATATAAGAATCCTATCACTTCCTCAAATACCAAAAAGATGCATTTAAATTTTTTTCCAAATATTTCTTCATCTCTCAGACTCTCACACACACACACACTCACACACACATATAGAGATATTATCTCAAAACTATTTTTTTATCCAAACATGTTAATTTAGAGATTGTATATTGCATTGCAGGACACATGACTTGGTTGTACCTGTTTTTTGTTTAAAACTCAGTCAAATATATCTGACTCTAAACTAAAATCAGGGACCCCATACATGAATAGAATGTTGAGGATCCAAAATTGGAAAGCATCAAAATTTACTGAACATGAACCCCAATAAACATCAATCATTCTAAACAAAGCTGAAAAAAAAAAAAAACTTACAACTAAAGACAGCTTATCCCTGTTCTTTCTTTTTAGACACCCCACCTCCTATGACTTCATTAGATTAATCTCCATAGTTATGATATGGCAGGATTTAATTCTATACATGTGTCACACATTAAATCCTATGCCCCGACTACAAGCAAAATCACTATTTTAATGATAGGCTCTATTTTATTTTCAAAATGAGAACTCGAGATTTGTACACTTTAAAGTGTACCTGGCATTATTCAAAAGACCAATGCGTAGGTTTTAGTTATTTCCTAAGCATTATTGCTCTCTTCGTCTTCAGTCAGTTGAATCTGAACTTGAGGTAGAGGTGGTCCTGATTCTTCTTGGTGCCGGATAATGCAGAAGAAAGTGGCTCTGAAAGTGTGACAAAACCAGTACACAGATCGATTGAGCTCATTAAAAATGAGCCCAGAACAAGGAGACAAGACCAAGAGCATCAAATTGGCAAACCAGAAGAGTGAGAGTGGCAAAATGAGTGAGGCCAGCAGTACTGATTTGCTCCTTGTGTGTGGTAGCTGACTTATCATCTGGTAATAAATAGCGAGGCCTATGGGTGGCACAAATACATATCTCAGGTCCACGAAAAAGCGCATCCTTTCCGTGCTCTCCAGAAACTTACGTGTGGCACAAAGACATTGCTCTGGCCTCTATTTAAAGTAATAAAAATTAAAGAATCTACTTCCTTTACGTTGGCGGTGGAAACTAGACAAGTCGGCTACAAAAAGAGAAAATATAACCAAACAAATCTTATCATAACTGCTCGCGGATGCAACCGCAATGCGCAAACATCAAAGACCCGAGGGGTCCAGGAAGCATCATAGACCGCCCAAAGACCAAAGGTAAATTGACTCACTTATCATTATTCAGAGTGAAACACAGAAGTAACTCTTGTCGGAAAATCATCCCTTTTATCATAGCTGAGAGAGATGCTTTTCACGCAATATACGGACCGTCACCAGATGCCTCCAAAAAAAAAACAAGAGAACGGCGGTCATAATTAGAAGGTTGTGAACGTGCAAATTATTTACTTATTTTTAACGCGAAAAAAGATACGTCTGTCACTTCCAATAGGGAGAATCTCGAGTCCACTCGAGATACCAGATGCCTCCAAAAACAAAGAGAACAGAGGTCATTAGAGCATTAAAATTAGTCTATATATATACATATGCATATATAAAATTACATTTTTTACATAATGATTTTGTCATTCAAATAAAATTTTTACATTATCTTATACATATTTGAGATAAAATAATAATAAAATATTATTATTTTTTATTATTAATTTTTTGCTAAAATCAATTTTTTTATATATATATTTTACAATTAGCATCACTACATACATTTAACATTAATAATACAAATACAATAGTAAAAAATATATTTTTTATATATTATATTAAAAATATAATAAAATGAAAAAAAATATATTATATATTATAATAATAAAATGAATGTGTAAGTGAGGGTTTGTTATGTTGTTGAAGGAGAGAGAAAATGAAAAGATTGTGAGAGAGAGAGGGAGGAAAGAGAAATAATGATTAAAATATATTTTGTGGAGTGAATAGTAGTTATCTAAATTTAGATAAGCACTGTTCATAGCTAACTAAATATTTAGATATGTATAAGTCAATGTAAAAGATTTTAGGGTCATATTATGCAAATATACATAAACCAATGTGAATGCTCTTAAAAGATTGTGACCGTACCAATTATTTTAATTATATTTAACGCAAAAAAAGATACGTCTTTCCCTTCGAACTAAGAGAAGTGATAAATTACCAGCTAATTTACTATTCTTAAACTACTATTAAATAAAATAATAATTTTTTGAAATTTGATTTGAATTTAGATTTTGATTTGATGAATCTAAAATTTGAAAAAATTATAATTTATAAGAAAGCAGTAGATAAATTGTAAATGAGTTGTTAGGTATCATTGCTCTCGAACAAATTGCTTATTATTTTCCGTTTATTAATAGGGAGAATCTTGGTAAGATAGTGTATCTTCCAACTTTTCTCCTGAAGATACGAGCTTATTGAATCTCGTTAACGTACTAAATAGGGACACGCTCGCTTTCTGCCTATGTACATTCGTGGCTGACCAGCACACAACAGCAGCGCGCCGGAATTTCCTTGGTCGTGAATATTGGGCAATTCCGGTGTAAAAACTATTACACAAAGAACGGGCATTTGGATGGTAACAGTATCTCAGTTTATTTGTAAATAATAATGAAATATCTTATAAGTAATAATAAAGTAGTCTGAGAATATCTGATAATAATTATGTTCTTAAACATGCATTGAATTCAATAACTAGCAGGTTCTATGAATTAAGCAGTATAAATAAATAGATATATCATGCAAATTAATATAATTTATTTTTGCAAATGCATCTAATTTATTTTTTTAATAAGAATATAATTTATATATTTAACTTGAAAATTTTAATTATTTTGCCACGATGGAACCTAGAGGTCTGAAGACTGATGGGCCTGGTTTAAGTGAAGACTGAAGCCGAAGCATCACCTAGGGGTAAAAATAATATATGGGTCTTGGCCTAGTCTAGTGTTAGTTCTAGTAGTGTCCTTGGTATTAATCCATTACGAGTATATTGTAATTCCTTGTTTTGATTATGTTAAGTTGTTGAGTCTGGTCAGAGCACTGTTGGGGAATATTCCTCCGCGTTGAGTCTAGTGTTGTTTTGATTATGTTAAGTTGTTATGGCATCTGTCCGTATACACAGAATTCCCTCTTGGGAAGAATAATTAATGAATGCATAAGTTTCCTATTATTTCTCCTTCTTCGGAGGATGCGCGCTCATTCTCTGAGTGAGTGCGTACAACCTCCAACTCCAGAGAGTGTTACAGATTTGGAATCAGAGATACCTCCGTCCCCTTCTTACAAAAGTGTGCTAATGGTAGGGGGAATTAGACTCTCCCAACTATAGGAAGACTTCAATTCTCTGAAGAAAACTTCCGAATCACAGTTCAAGAGCTTGGAGACGGCAATGCTGTCCTTGAAGAGGCAACTGTCGTTGTTGACTGTGGAGTTGCAGAAGAAACACCACAAGGAGGCTGAATCCTCATCTGCACCAAAGGGACAACAGGATCTCCAATTGGTTTTAATGGGAGAAGTACAGACCCATTCGGTAAGGCTTGATTTCCTTGTCTTTAATGGAGATGATCACACGGGCCGCCGTAACTTGTGTTGTGGCAATGAAATGTTGAATTTAAAGAATTGTTGTACCTTGTATACGAAGAGAAAACTTCGTTCATCACTGGCCGAGGCTTATATTGTTACACGGCGATGCCCTTCGGGCTTAAGAATGCAAGCGCCACCTACTAGCGCTTGGTCAATCATATATTCAAAAACCAGATAGGAAGAAACATGAAGGTCTACGTGGATGACCAGCTTGTTAAGAGTGCGACCATAGAACTACACCTGAACGACTTAAGGGGGGCTTTCGCGATATTACGACGGTATCAAATGAAGCTGAACCCGGAAAAATGTGCTTTCGGTGTCGGATCAGAAAAGTTCTTAGGATTCATGGTGTTCGAACGCAGAATTGAAGCCAACCCTGAGAAGGTGGAGGTCATCGTCAACATGGCCTCACCCCGAAACATAAACGAGGTACAAAGGCTGGCTGGGGGAGTGGTGCCCTCAACAGGTTCTACCCTTCTTCAAAGTCTTGCAGAAAGCATAGGGATGGGATGTAGAGTGCGACCAGACGTACAAAGCTCTCAAGTAGTATCTCATGAGCCCACCGCTCCTGAGCCAACCTCGGTGTGGGGAAATACTGACCCTGTGCTTAGCGGTCTCCCCTCAGGCCTCGCCTCCTCAGCATTGGTACGCGAGGAGGATAGGGTCCAGAGGTCGATCTATTACACCAGTCGGGCGTATTAGAGGGTCGAAGCTAAGTACCCCGCATAGAGAAGCTAGCCTTTGCGCTGGTAGTAACTGCGCGCAAGTTGCGCCTATACTTTCAAGCTCACCCATTAAGGGTTCTCACATAAACCCCCTACAAAAGGTGCTACAACGACCAGACGCCTCTGGTCAGCTCATGAATTAGGCAGTTGAATTGAGCTAGTTCAACATCGACTATGCACTGCGAAACACCATAAAGGGCCAAGTGCTAGCGGACTTTGTCTGAGTTTACCGATTTCCTCACAGAGAATGGTGATACACCTCTCGTAAGGCCCAAAGTATTCGTTGATGGCTCATCTCACCGGGCTGAATGGGGGTGGGAGTGCATATCGTCAAGTCCGAGGGAGAGGAATACAATTACGCCATCAAATTGGCGTTCAAAATGACAAACAACGAAGTGGAGTACGAAGTGCTGCTTTCAAGGCTAATTGTAGCCAAGTCTTTAGGCGCTACCAAGATTGAAGTACGGGCCGATTCTTAGGTAGTGGTAAATCAAGTGCGAGGAGAGTTTGCTATAAAAAGTGAAAAGTTGAAAAACTATTTAGCACTAGTAGAGGTCGAATGCCCTTATTTCAAGTATTTCCAGATTCAACAAGTGCAGAGGTCAAAAAATCCGAAAGTAGACAAGTTGGCACGTGTGACTTCTGGATAGGACTCCCTCTGCTAGAACAAACAGTGATCTGAACAATGAAAGTACCGGCTGAGGGATCGAGGTAATGGAAATGTCGCTCGGAGCCCCAAATTGGGCTGAGGACATAATTACATTTTTTGGAAACCAATGAGGTACCAGAGGATAGACAGGAGGCCAAGAATATCATAAATAGAACAGCGCGCTACACTTTAATCGAGGGAATTATGTATCGAATGGGCCACTCGGTGCCTCTGTTGAGGTGCATCTCTCAGAAAAAAGTACAATACGTGTTGGCAAAAATACATGGAGGGATTTGTGGAAATCACTCAGGGGGAAAGACACTGGCCAGAAAGTAATGAGAGTGAGGTATTACTGGCCTCAAGCCCTGTGGGATGCCAAGGAATATGCGCGGAAGTGTTGGAAGTGCTAGGGTGCCCTATTGCCCACGAGAAGAATTGACTTCGATCATGTCGCCTTGGCCCTTCGCCTAGTGGGGAATTGACTTGGTCGGCCTGCTTATCCCAGGAAAAGGGGGAGTAAAATTTGTGGTGGGAGCCGTGGTCGAGGCCGAGGCCTTAGTGACCATCATGGCAAACAACATCATGTGTTTTTATAGAGGACGATTGTCTGCAGGTTTAGCATCCCGCATATTGTCATATCGGATAATGGGAGGCAATTTGATTCCGATTACTACCACAATTGGTGCAGAGAATTGGGAATCGAATTTCGGTACTCATCCCCAAGGCAATCCCAGTTTAACAGGCAAGCTGAGGCGACCAACAAAACACTGATGGAAATGCTCAAGAAGCGGCTCGACAATAGAAAAGGGGTGTGGGCATAAGAACTCCCCACCGTCCTATGGTCCTCTAGGGTCATAGTGAAAACGCCGACTAGGGAAACTCCCTTTACCCTCACATACGGCCACGAGGCGATGCCGCCAGTAAAAATCGGAATCCCTACCTACAGAGTTTAGCATTTCGAACAAGAGTCCAACGATAGGCAGTTATGAGAACAACTAGATCTTCTGGAAGAAGTCAGACTAGAAGCTGAAATAAGAATCGCAACCAATAAAAGAAGGGTCGAGAGATGCTTAAACAAGTGTGTGCGTCCAAGAGCATTCAAGGTTAGAGATCTCGTACTCAAAGAGACAGGATCAACAACACGGGATGAGGGAAAGCTAGGCCCTCGATGGGAGGGCCATTACGTGGTTGTCGCCACAAATCGTCTAGGCTCCTACTGCCTTAGAGACTCTCAAGGAAACAAGCTATTGCACCCCTGGAATACCTAACATCTACGAACATTTTATTGCTAAGCTGATTCATTGTCATAAATTTATATATTTTCATGCATCCGTTATGGGCCCTAATAAAAGAAGTTTTGTATTTCAAAGGAAAATTTTAGAAACATATCATAACTTGTCAGTGAACTCCAGTCCGACAAAATCAATAATCTCTGTTAGCAAAGTTGACATCAGTATCAGGATCTCCATCAACAACTTACCTCACTGTGAGGTGAAAAGGGAAAGGTAGGCCTAAAAGGTTGCCTTATCCCTCTCGCGGAGGAGAGCAGGTCAGTCCTTGGCCACCATAAGGAAATGTAGGCCTAAAGGTTGCCTTATCCCTCCTGCAAAGGAGAGCATGATCAGCCCCACGGTTCCCCGAATGAATTATCCTAACCTCCGCTGAAACGAAGTGTGGGATCAGCATTAGCCTGACCCAAACCTACCCTTCCCGTGATGTCAACTGGCGGAAGTGGGTCCATAACAAACTGCTCGAACAACCTACCTCCGCACGAAGGATGATAGGTGAGCCGGTGGCTCAACCTCCTCATCCAGAAGAGCGGGACCAACCCCCCCCCCCCCAAAAAAAAAACCCAAATAACTTACCTCGATCCCCATCATGGCGAAGAAGCGGATCAGCCACATCGTTGTCCAAATTACCTCCCCGTAGGTAGGCCTAAAGGTTGCCTTATCCCTCCAGCGGTAGAGTGCGGGTCAATCCTCAACTATCTGAAGAGAAGTGCTTACCTTCTTTGTAAGCGTCAACAGGCGGGAGCGAGTTCAGTAGCAGACTGCCCGAACGACTTACCTCCCTACGAGATACTATAGGGAAAGGTAGGCCTAAAGGTTTCCTTATCCCTCCCACAATGCAGAGCGAGATCAACCTCGCGGCTACTTGAATGACTTATCCCGGCCCTCGCTGCAACGAGGTGTGGGATTAGCACCAGCCTGACCCAAACTTGTCATTTCCTGTGGTGCCAATAGGCGGAAGCGAGTCCAAAACAGACTGTCCGAACAACCTACATCCCACGGGGAGCAAAGGGATGGGATATGCAAAATGCCATTTTTTTCCTCCTGCGAAGGAGAGCGGATTCAGCCCCGAGGCTGCCCGAATACTTACCCCGATTCCCATTGTGGCGAAGGAGCAGACCAGCCATATTGCTGTCCGAATTACCTCCCCAGAGGATAAAGAAGCGATTTGGCATTAGGCACTCTGACCTCTCCCTAGTGGAGAGTGAGCTGAGTCTATGGACCACCCTAATAATGAAGTGAAAGACGCGGACATCATCGACACAGATGCCGACAACGCAGGCAGTAGTGGTGTGGCAGAAAACAACAAGCACTGTACGGCATAAGCCGAACAGTCCAGAATGCTAATGTAGGAAGACAGATACAACTCCAAACTGCCCAGACTACTTGCCTCCCAGCAGACCAAGGAGGCAAGCCCAGCCCAAGGCCGTCTTGACTCCCCACGATAAAGCAGGATCAACCTCACGACTATCCGAAGAATAAATCTATGCTAAAGGAGGAGGACGAGTGCAGTTCCAAACTGACCTAGCAATTTACCTCCACACGGGCAGAAAAGGCAAGCCCAGCCCAAGGCGGTCTTGACTCCCCACGATGAAGATTAGGATCAGCCTCACGGCTACCCGAAGAACGAATCTATGCTAATGGAGAGCATGAAGAACACTGGCCTCATAAAACAAAGTCTCTAAGGCCTCGAGAGATTGACAACATGGTAAAGGCAGACGAAAGGGGCGCGAATAGGAAGACTGTCGGCTAGCGGGGTTGTTGGACATGGGTGGGCATCGGCGAGGTAGACCACAAAAGCCCTGTGAGACAAATCCTCGTGACATAGCTCCCCCTAAGCCTGCCAACAAAAAAAATGAACAGCACAAAAAGGATGCACAAAAAGACAGTCGAATATAATCAACAAAAAGCAATATTATTAATCATTGAGAGTTACAAGGAACAAGTTACAACATAAAGTTGCAGAGTTACAAGGAACAATTTACAACATAAAGCCAAAGATCTACAAGGAACAAGTGACAATGTGAGGCCATAGTGCAGCTGGGAGTCGGGTGTGACCCAAGGTGACTCATCACAATCGAGCTCGATCAAATCATATTCCATGAAAGTGGCAGACAGAGATCTCCATCACTACAACGTGTCGATAATGCCCATAGTTACCTCTAAAAAATCAACAGGGATGTAATGAGGCAACTAATTGAGTTGTACGGTGATAGCCATCGCCCCGGAGCCGCCCGAAACCATCCACCAGCTGTGGGGAGGTACAAAAAACTGTTGGAGGAAGTGAAGACAACGGGTAAGAATGGCTTTGAAGACAAGCCCCCTAAGAAAAAGGGCGAGAACGAGTAAGGCTTCATAAGCAAAAGGGCGAGAACAAGGAGAAAGGGCTTGGGAAAACAACAACAGAGAAAGGGCAAGGAGATTTGCCTAGAAAAAGTCGTGGAGAGGAGGCTTGGGACAACAACAACAGAGAAGAGCAAGAAGTTTTGCCAGGAAAAGAGCCAAGTTGCTTGCAGCCGAGGAAATTCCATCTTTAGTGGGCAGGATTGTTCCCCGCAGAGCCATCACCAAGGGCGCTCAGAACTAGACCCTTCCCGAGAAGAGCACCCCGTTTCAGAGCCTCCTGATGCGGAGGAAGATCCCTCATACATAAGACCTTGAGGTCGCACTGAGGGTTATGAAGAATGTGAGTCTTCATCCGCTCTAAGCCGTCATTGTAATCAAAGTGCCACATATCATGGCGAACACCCTGGACATATGACAACTCCTTCTGCAGAATATGGATGGTAGCTTCACAAGCTTCTAGAACCCGCGCTGGGCTCTTACTGGGCTACCTCTACTTCTCTCCTTCACTTCTTTTCCTCTTCCAGGGCTTTCCTCTTTTTCGTCAAAGACTCGTCGACACCTTCAACCCGCTTCGTCAGCCACTTGTTCGACCAGCTATCGAAGTCCCGCTATTGGCGTAGCTACTCAAGCTCCAACTGGCAGTTGTCGAGAGACTGCTACAACACCTCCCTCCCTCGCCTCAGAAGCAAGTAAGGCCTCAATACGAAGAGCCGACTACGCCCTGGGAACTTATCAAGTTGGCAAGGGCCTCTTTGGCTTCTTCCTTCTTCCACTCCTTAGCTGCACAGTCTAAGACCAACTGCGCAAGCAAACAAAGAGCCCAATTCTCGCTCATCACCTCCTTTTGGCTGTCCATAATAAAGGCCGCTAGACGCTAGCTCCAACCCCTATCACACAAATCAAAGTCAAGATCAAGAAAGGAAAAAAACAAAGAGTCCAAGGAGTTTGTAAGTTAAGACTTTACCCTACGAATAGCCACTTGAGCCTACTCTCCATCTTGCGGATTCGGTCGACGTGGCTAGTCAAAGCGGTCTTCCGACGATCCGTCGAGACTTCTTCGACGAGCTCCTCACCTTTCCCTTCTTCGGGAACCCTGGGTGCCATCGTCTCCTCGGCTAAAGCAGCAGTACCTGCCACTTCGACATCGTCGGAGGAAACAACCTTGTCCACAGGAGCGGCTCCAACGACAACTCCTTGGATCGACAACACGATGCGAGGAGGATTCTCTATCGTTGCCATCTTCTTGGTTGCCAACGGTTCGGGCAGAATCAAGAGTGCCATAACGGACAGACCCCGAGAGGAATGGGAACATTGTGAGAATCAGATCTGACGGGAGAGATCCTCCAGGGTTGCTTTCCTTTCCCCTCTACTGGCGGGCTAAGGGAGCAACTGCGAGCAGCAGACGTAACTAGATTTATGGGGAAGCCCATGCCAGAATGCAAGTTGGCCGGGGGGGGCCAAATATCGGTGAAGGCTATCCTAGGTCAGCAGAGCCTCTGAAGAAACTTAGTCTAGATGCGCCTTCACCCAGGCTCGAACAACCCTGAGCCTAAGTGCCTCCTCTGGGATTGGTTTTGGGCGGCGGCCCGTGTCCTCGCCAAAGGTGCCCTATATAGCAAATAAGGGAAACCGTTGCTTGAGGGCCTACCCGACCAGGAACACTCATCCATTGCCCGACAAGATGAAGAAACGGCGTTTGTACCCCTTCACAACTGTTGAACCCAAGATTTCAAACTTCATATAATTACATATCTGCATATGGATTTTAATGATAACAAATGAATTCAAGCATAAAGGAGTCACAAGCTCAAGTTGCCTACACAATGAAGCCAAGCACATCAATGAACCAAGCATGAGCAAGAAAGGGAACAACCTCGCAAATGAAGATCTTAGAGTAATTTTGTACATCTCTTGATAAAATTCAAAATTGGATTAAGTCTCAAAATTAATAATTTCTCATAAAACATTAAATTGTATTTTTCACATGTACATGACATATTTGATGATTAAAAGTTTGAATTTTAAAACTTTGAAAGATGATTGATTGTCATCTTTCACATGTGTATGTTTTGTTTGAAACTTTTCAAAAATGAATGATATTGTCTTTGACAATTTCGAGAAGGAGAAACTTTGATTTGAATATTTTGAAAAGTGAATTATGTTGTCTTTGACAATTGTGAAAAGTAAAATTTTGATTTGAATATTTTGAAAAGCGAATGCTATTGTCTTTGACAATTGCGAAAAGTAAAACTTTGACTTGGATATTTTGAAAAGTGAATGATGTTGTCTTTGACATGTGAAGCTTTTTAAATTTGAAAATGAAGTCTTATATACCTATAAATAGCTCGTTTGAGATCTTCAAATTTAGAACAAATTATTGCAAGTTTTACAACATTCACTCAAAGCTTTCAATCTCTTTTCTCTAAGCATTGAGCCTTAACCCTTATTCATTTTGAGGGAGATATAGTTTTGCGTTGTATTGTTCTTATTCCACTCATTGAAGAATATTTTCTGATAACCTACCCACTATTAGCTCTTGTATCAGCAAAATAGTGTGTATAACCCTTTTGTGTGTAGGATGTGTTCTACACAGGGAATAGACATTGAATCACCACGTATAAGGTGATTGCAAGTGTAAAGGGTGTCTACATGGATTCTTTGTAGCGGTACTGCTCAAATCTGTAATAGGTTTCTATCTCCACTTGAAGGAGATTGGATAGTGAATTTGGAAATCCTTAAGAGGTAACTTGAGGCAAAGACGTAGGCAGTGAGACTGAACCTCGTTAAAATACTGAGTTTGCTTCCTCTTGCCCTTACTCCTTACTTTTACTACTGCATCGTATTTTATTCATATTTTATATTGTATATTTGGTTTATAATTGTGAATTTTTTGAATACAACTCAATTCACCCCCTCTTGTGTTAGTCATATGGGCAACAACAATAGTGTGTTGCGCCTTTAACTAAACCAACTCTTGAGCCGACTAGAAGCCGTAGAGGTGTCTTCCACAGAATGTTGTGAGTAATGAAGAACTCATGAGCTGTGAGGTCTGGGAAGTCTAACCCAGCCTCCTCCAAAGCACAACGCCAGATGACGCAGCACGAAACAAGAATCCTCCATGAACTGGGAGGAAGCTGGGCAGGCGCCAACTCAGAAAAGCCTAAAACTTCTTGCACAGGCCAACAAAAGAGCAGCCTAAGGCCATAGGAAAACATGGTGGGGTACACCACGACCTTGGTTCCAAAGCCCTCGGAGTCCACCGCCCTTTCGGTGGAGGAGGGCACCATGAACTCCACTTTCGAACAGACCCTATAGGTCACCTTCAACTCCTCTGGTTTAGCAGAAGTCACCACTCATCACCCTTAAATTCGGCAAATTCCTCTGGGGTGGCACCACTGTGGCCAATGGTAGCCTGAGCACCACCAGAGGACCCAACCTATGCAGAAGGGTGTGAATATTTCTTCGAAGCCATGAGAGATCAAAAGGAAAATAAAGAAATTTTGGGAGAAAATCAAAAGAAAGCAAAGGAACGAAGGACTCAAGCAATGAGCAAGGAATGCAGAGAACAAGGCAAAGGGAAGAGTGAGTGAAATGAACTTTCACAAGGGAGGAAGGTTCTTATATAGGTGGGGTTGACGTTTGAACTCCTAAGGCAAAGTAACTCCTCGTGTCTCCCAAAGTATCATAGTGTATTTGCTGATATGATGTGCGAAATAAATGACTGCCTGACACGAGGTCATGACGGAAGAACCAAATGGATGTCATTCAATGCGAAGCATAACCATCTTAATACAACCACATAAATGGAAGACAAACTGTTGCTCGACTCAAGACAAAAAGGCCAGGTAATCTTGCAGCACAAAGGTAAAAGGAATGAAGAAAGAATTCCCCTCGGACTTGACCGAGAGGAATTGGTGGGGTAACTGTAAGGGGATTTTCCCCACCTCACGAAGCCCACTGGGCCTCAGCCCTATGCTTGGCCCAAGGGTCACCAAGACCGTACAGGGAGCAGGGTGTCTATCAGGGAAAGGAGTTGAGTAACCAATAGGACATATCAACCTGACATCAGACAACCACATTCTGAACCTGGGGACTTGCATGAGACGCAACAAAAATATTGGAAGATCCTCGATCTAGTGGCATTGGAAAGTCTACAACTCACAATGGATGAAAGCAAGGCCTGGAAACCACGCCCCATTAATGGTGCCACTACCGAGCTACAGGCCACATTTATGGTGTCATTACAGAGTCACGCCGTATTAAAGATCTCTGACAATAGAAACATGAGGAGGGGCACGAACTCTGTGGAGAAAACACGATCTGCACCTCCCTCAACCCACGATATAAATAACAAGCTCCATGTGCGAGAAACCCTCTTTGATCCCTAGACTCTCTCACTTATTTACAAATTTTCAAGAATATTTACTAACTTTGACATTGAAGACTCCTCGGCCCAAGGGCCGCCCTCTCCTAGCTGTCTTCGCTCATATCTTTTGCAGGCCCATTTCGGAAGAACTGAGTTATCGGAGTTTGGCTCAAAGGTGTGCGAAACATGAAATTAACACGGATGTTCAACCCTACCACTCTTATCTCAACCTATGGTTTATCTAAGATCCAGGAAGAAAACTTAAACCTCACCAAGAAAAACAAAAAACAATCCTCTCCTTACCCTGTTGAATCCACACTGCCCAAAAATAGCCACCCACAAACCGAGAACTAGAAAACCTACCCAAAGCTCACCTTACTCGTACAAAAAATTAACCAAACCCAAATGAAAGACCGTAGGGACAATGGCTTGTGCTATTATTGTGAGGCTAGATGCAGTCCTGGACACAAGTGCCAGAAGCCTAGGTTGTATTTGGTCGAGGAAATATGTGAAGTGTCGGATGAGGAAGGGGCTGTGATGGGGGAATTATGTGAGGAGTCTAAAAATAAGCTGCTAGAAGTGGTTAACACAAAAAGGGGACTAGAAATATCCCTGCACACTATCACCGGATCTATCAATACAAAAACCATGAGGGTCAAAGGAAAGATTGGGGACTACTGGATAGTCATCCTTATTAACTCTGGCAGAACGCATAATTTCATTTACCCAACTGTAGTGAGAAAAACCAGGTTAAGAATGAATGGGGGAAAAGGGTCCAGGTTAAGGTGGCAAGTGTGGAACTAGTCTCTAGTGCTGGAAAAGTGAATGAAGTACCACTAGTTATTCCAAATGTTCAATTTCAATGTGAAGCTTATTTGCTGTTATTGGTGGGTTGTGATATGGTCTTATTTGGAGTGGTTTGGCTTCACCTTGGGATCTATTTTGTGGAATTTCAGGGAACATGTAGTTTTCAGTGACAGGGTAACCAGTGATGTTTAAGGGGCTAACCAGCTTTAAGTTGGTCGAAGTGGGAAGCGTGCCTAAGACCAGTAGCATGGGCAGCAAATGAGTAATGTTGCAATACTTAGAACCTGAGTTCGAACCAGCAGAAATCCTAGCATCCCTCATAAGAATACTAAACCAATCCCCTGACATATTTGCTGAACCCCAAGAACTTCCACCACAAACCAATTCCCTAAAATCGCTTCATGATTTTATGGGCCATTCTCGGTCATAGAATGTATCGGAGCGGTCGCCTATCGTCTAAAACTACCAGATTCGACCGCGATTCACCCAGGCTTCCAAGTATTGTTACTGAAGAAGAAACTTGGCAGATCAGTTGTACCGTTGGTTCAGCTACCTCCTGTGGACTCCATAGGAGTGCTCAAACCTAAGCCTGAAGAGATCTTGGAAAGGTGTCTCCGTCAAGTCAAACGGCGGCCTATGGTGGAAGTTTCGACTCGCTGGTAGGGACAGACTACAAAGGATGCCACTTGGGAGCCCTACCATCATCTGAAGGACGCCTACCCACACCTTGTGGGCAAGATGTTCAAAACGGCGGGGCATTGTCACGATGGAACCCTAGAGGTTTGAAGAGAAATGGAAGGGAGAGAAGAAGGCATCGTGGGCTGAAGCTACATGAAGCTCAAGGATGGGCCGGGCTTAAGTGAATATTGAAGCCCAAGCATCACATAGGGGTAAAAATAATATATGGGCTTTGGCCTAGTCCAGTGTTAGTTCCAGTAGTGTCCTTGGTATTAATCCATTACGAGTGTCTTTGTTTTGATTTTGTTATGGCATATGTTCATATACACTGAATTCCCTCTTGGGAAGAATAATTAATGAATGCATAAGTTTCCTATTATTTCTCCTTCTTGAGAATGCTCATTCTCTGTGTGAGTGCATACAACCTCCAACCCCAAAGATTGTTACATATTTTTCCAACAATATTTATGTTTATAAAGAGAATAGATCCTCTAAATTAGATATAAGGAATGTCAACGATAGTATATTATTCAACTAAACAAATAAAAAATTACATATTTTATTTTTCAATTTCTTTTAGCCTTCAGTTAATTTTTTTTTTTTTTTGCTCTATCATATGATAACAGATTGAATAGGTTCTATCGGTTCAGCTTTTAACCAATTTAAATTGAATAATCAGATTCATGCAATCTTTTCCAGCCATCATATAATTTTGTTATCTTTCTCTAACCAACCTTTTAAGGTATCCCCATCCACAGTTCCACTTGCTTTGCTCCTTTAGGCATTGAAACTCAACATCCAACCACCAAATTCTCCACACCAAGAACATTAAAGAAGAATTGGTTGCTGAAACATGGAAAAGCTGGCACAAATTTTACGTCTTCCATTGCTAGCTACATACAGGAAGAAACTAGTTTTCAAGACTGTCAGTAAACGATACAGAAGCATGTAATACAAACGTCTAAAAATGCCCAAAATAACTAAGGTTTCATCCTACGTACCCTAGAATGGTGTTTGCAGTTTTGTTCATCTTCCTATTTCCTACTCCATAACCCTCTGTCAGAGCAATATTAACCTGACATCTACTTTTATATCTGAAAATAACAACTGCCAATCTATTTGGGGTAAGTAACTACTACAAACAACAGTACTGACACATGATCATTCAACCCTCTTCATCATAATCTTCCTCATCCTCATCTATTTTTCTGCTTAAGCTGGCGAGTTGAATGGGTTCAATGGCCATTTTTTCCATGTCAGATAAGGACCAGCGATGGTATTCGTCATGTTTCATTTCCGGAACGGGCTCAGGAGATGAAATGGCTGAGCCAGCAGCTACAGTTGCTAAGTCCCCATTCTCATCCAAGACCACATTCAAGTCAAAATTTCCAATTGGCGCTTCTTCAGCTTTACCAGGTAGAATTTGTTCCTTTAAATCCTGGGTTTTAGCCTCCATTATTGAGCCTCTCAAGGCCTTGATTGTGCCTGGAAATTTCGGGATCATCTTCAAACTTCTCAGAGTGTGCAGCCACCTCCCTCTCCCTCTCTACTGTTCGACTAACCCACCCACGACCTGTACCTTTGCCCCTACCCTTCCTCTGCCACTACTGGTTGAGTGGCCAGCCTTCTGCTGCAATAAAGGAAATAATTCATCCAAAAATCTTCTATATCAAAACAAAAGCTGATTACATATTGTCTTGAGAGGAATCTTGCGAGTTACATACTTGGGTATTGAGTTACATGCATGGGTATTCTATTACACTACATATCGAAACTAATTTCAAAGGAAACCAGAACACTATTTTCATGAAATGAAGAATAAAAAACCAAAGAAAAAGATAAAAGTTGAAGATGAAAGAAGATCTGCGAACTACTGACTAATCATTAAAAAAAAATTAGGAATAAGAAATATATATAACCGAAAAAAAGTGCTAAGAGTTGAACAAATTACTCACAGACTAGAAGAGGCAAAGCCATGGAACTCTTCCCAACATCCTCATCAGCTTGCATAATCTTCTTAATACGAGCCTGTAAAAAAATTATATTAAACTAGATAAAATAATCAGGTCCAAAACCCACCGCATTGGAGGAATGTCAATATGTAACACAATGTAGAGACAGAGCACATGCTCAATTACCGAAGCATCCAAAATGAAGAAAAATAAGGGACAAAACTTCATAAAAAGTGAAACAGAAAAGCAATCATGAGAGTATAATTTAGCAGAGTTCCTGGAATGTACCAAATCCACGTCAAGTCTACAACATAGAATCAGATTGATGTAATTCTTGATTAAATTTGCCTGCATGTGGGTTTACGGCTAACATAAAATTAATTAATGAAATCAAGTGGAAATCTTTCCAACTCAGACCAATAGTGAAACAGAAAAGGTTTTCCACAAGCAGAACCTAAAAGACATATAAGACCAGTTCAGAAAAGAGGAATAGAAATGACAGTCCACTGAAATTCCATATGAAAGAAATCACAAACTAGTCTTTCTTTGTATTAAGTCAACTATAGAAAGGAACTCGGATGTAATGAATCTATGCAAAGTGGAGAAGCGATAGTACACAGTTCTCATGTTAGTCCAGAAACTTCTCATGTTGGCATGCCGTAATGTAAGAAAGGGGCACCCATAGTGGGCACCTCTTCACATTCTCTTGGAGGTTATGAAGTGGTTCTTAAACCACTTCATGAGATTTGATGGCTGGCCATTAAGGGCCAGCCGGGAGTTACACTTAGAGGGGCTATTTACATAGTCCTCCCCCTTTGTATGAGACACTTGCATTATAAACAGAATATCTCTCTCTCAAATGGTTCTCTCTAGTACCGGTATTTAGACTGTGGAACGTGTGAGTGATGCTCTGGTATTACCACGTAGCACACTCTACCATTGATGTGACGATCGTGGACAAACAATGACGCTAGAGAATCTGTGGAACAACTACTAGATCCGAGATATTTCCGACGAGGTAATATTGCTTCTCCTGTGCATTATGATTTAGTTTTTTTAACATTGGTATCAGAGACAGGTTTGGTTGTTCCCGATTTGTGTTTGATGTGCATGTTGTGATTTCATTCACTGAATTTTTTGGAAAAATTTTATTTTCTCTTGGTAACCACCATTCCACCGTGAGAGGTGGTTCGTGAAATGTTTGCCGCTTGATGGATGTCGATCATTGTTAACGCAACCAAAGAATCGCTGCGGCTGTGGCCATATGTGGCAGCAACCTGCACTAGAGGGTATTGTGCACCCCGGTGCTATGAGCGCCGCAAAAGACACCAGAGCACACCGTTTGGGTGTTGCCTTGTGGGTGTTGTATGCAGCACCTCAAAAACTCTGCCATGGATCGGGGCCTCTGCCAAGAACTTCAAAGTCGCCATTAATGGGCGCACGCTAAGGTTGGCGGCGGTTACAATTTTTTTTTCCTTCCATTACGTTACTCTGTAACCGTTGGGGAGGAGGAAGAAGAATAGTGAAAAAGTTTTTTTTGTTTATGTTTCATCTATACGGGCTGGAGGCTTAGGCCTACAAGGTGAAATGGGCTTCTTCTTAAAAAAAATTTAGGCTATAAAACAAATGGGTTGTTTTTTGATAAATCAAGCTTTTTGGCCTGGCCCATGCATTTTTCTCCAACAAAACAAAAAACAATTTTAGTTTGGTTTAAATTATCTTTGGGCTGAGAACTTGTTTTAGGTTTATACTGTTTTGGGCCATCATTTTTTTTTAAAAAAAAGGGCCCGTATCATATCTTGTTAAGAGTGCTTGTGGATTGGGTTGTGAGCCCAACAGGCACAAGCTCGCTCTGCAGCTAGGCGCCTAAGGGGGCAGCCCATTGACTGTCTAAGAACAATGACTTCTGACAAAATGCTTGGGTAGTGTTTTGAACCCAAAACTTCACACACAAGGTCTATAAGCTCAAATATTAGGCTAGAGCTTATTGTTAGTGTATGCTGATTTTATTTACTAATTCAGCATGCAATTATGGCATAAAATATTTATCTTTTTTCTGAAATATATTTTTTGCATGTGCTTATTGAATTCATGCATGCCATGATACTATGATGTCATATTTTATCGCGTTTATTAGGCATTTTATTTTATGTTATAAATTGCCTAAATTATTATTTTTTGGTGAATAATAATTATTTAGATCAAATGTGATGTGATTATTTTGTACATGTATTGTGATTACATGTAATTGTATGAGCTTATTTTATCACTTGTATTGTTAGATTATTTTTAAGAATTAGTCTTCAGTTTTTTAGAATGTGATAACTAAAGGATTAAGTAACCCGAGTTTTATTAGTCCATCCTTGTGATTGGCTCAAATTGATTTCTTCGATTTGGGAAGAAATTATTTTTAACTGACTCGGTAGATTACTTATCCTAGTGGGAGTATGGTTGAAGGTGCAAAAGATGATTAGAAAGCTTAACGAATTTTCGATCTTGCGATGTGTATTAATTATTTTTGATCTGACTTAGATTAACGCGGCAAATCTCTCAGATGTGTGTGCAATTAGATACGCATAGTTTAGTAACTTTGAGATAACCAAGAAGAAAGTCTAGAGATTATTTATGCAACTTAATCGTTGCATTATTCTCCTCCATGAGCAATAGTTGGAAACGAATAAAGATTATTATGGGTGTCAAATAGTCTTAGACCATCATTATTGTGAAACCTCTGAAAGGTCTAGAATAAAATTGGAAGTTCGCGTGGGACGCATGCACTATAATTTTTATAGAAGTTGATGAGATCAACTGTCAGATAGGCTAAACCACTATTTTGCCTTTGAGAATCTTGTGGGTAATAACGAAAGTTGTGCGTTGTTTTTTGTAACACAAAGGTTAATTGCTCCTATATTTGAGGTTGAGCATTATAATCTTGAAACAATTTAGATTAACTCACAGATAAGCACATACCCTCTCTACTTACTAGTATGTCTGGCAGATAAGGACATTAAAATCTGAATGTGCAAGAGTGTCGAGGACATTCTTGATTGGCACATACATTTTAAAGGTTTTATCAGTGCACCTCTATGTGGTATTAGCACTAGTAATCTTGCTCAAGTTTCATTTCTCTCTAACAAGAACAAATAGATTCTTGCAGATATATAAACTTTGGAGCACCCATTGAGAGTAATACCAAGCAAACTTGGAGGTTTGCATGGTAAGTGTGGCAAAAAGTCTAAATAATTAGGTACGACTTATCTAAGCCTAAAAATTTTGCTCGTGGTTGCACTGATGCAAGATAGGTTTTAGGCTAAGATAATTTCTTGCAAAGTTTTTTCTTTTCTCTCTTATAGTGGATTGGAGAATATGAAAAATATTGAGTATGCAAAAAATAAGGATATATCGCTAGTTAGCAGCTAAAACGTCAATATTGTATTTGTTGCTCAAAACGATGTTTTTATTAGCTCTTTTAATGTCATATTAAAGATGTCTAAACCTAATTTGATTTAAGACTTATTGAAAGTAGTGGTGTTAGTGAGAATTCCTAGAGGATTAGAAGTTGGATGGTCACTTATTGACCCAGTAATATTATTTCTCGGGTGGGGAAATGATATACTAAAATATGCCATGTAGGCATAGGATGATGGGTGTGAAGCTTGAGAAATTGAAGATTTTCTCGCTAATGAGATCCCTCTCCTTGGTTTAGAAGGGTCAAAGAGAAAAGACAATGTGAGCATTTTCTATGTGAAGTTTCATATACATGCACACTAAAGACTTTGATAATAAAAATATTGTTTCATCATATAAATGCGATCCAAATTGTTTTTAGGAAAATGTATTTTTCATTTAAAATATTTTCAAAATCGCAATCGTATGAGTTATATGATGAGAACAATTATCTCGTAGTTTATTAACTTGTTGAGAATGGTGTTATAAATGAATTATGGGGCAAAGCAGTTGTTACATCACACTTGGGTTGATGTAATATGAGGTTGCGGCCTTAATTCTGATTTGTCATCCTTAGATCAAGTTCATTCACCTTTGAGAAAGGCTAAGTGACTTTTTTGTGTAAACATGAATTCTATTAAATATCGAGAGGATCTACGTTTAATAATTTTTTGGTTGAGTCAAAAAAATTACTCGTATTTTCGGCGAGGGTGGGGAATTGTGGATTTTTGTAAACACTTTATTTTTTGGAAAGAACATTTTCATCACGTTTCATTCCACATTACCTTAATATTTTCAAAAAAAAAATTTAAAGATCGCCAAAAATAGTGGGAGTAATTCAACAACTAATGGAAGTATACCTTTGAGTTGAGGTGTACCATTAGTGATAGTGACTCTCAAAAGTTATAGAATAAAAGGATCCTCATAAATAGCGTGGTAGCTTTATATCGATATTCTCTTGTCATTTAGAGACTAGAAGAGGATATTTGTAATATGGATTCGCTAAAAGTATTGAATTCACATAGTAGAAATCTTAACATAGAATCTTATATTCGCTTCACTTATATGATCCAACCTGGGGTTGTTAATCTAATTGACAAAGGAAAAGTGGAGTTGATAACGGTATTGATCCATCTTTTGGCAGTAATTGAGTTGCATTTAGATAGCTATTGATCGCATATTTATTAAAACTTTTCTTGAAGGTGTTAAATAGCTAATTCTCATAAGAGAATTTGATGGTTAGCTTTTGTGATGTTTAGGCATGAAGTACTTTGAGCGCATGATTGTTGCTAGTACTATTTTGGTACAGAAAACAAATGAATGATGCTGATGCTGTTTACATGCGGCCTAAACAAATCATCTATTCAAAGATACCCAATGTACCTAGTCTTTTTTTTTATTATTATATGACCTATTGAATAAAATTGGGGTCTTTGAACGCAGTTGACAATATTAGAAAAGTGTCATCATAAGAGATATTCCGAATTGGTTATCTTAGATAATTAATTGTCGCCTAATAAGAGGTTTTCCATTTAACGAGGTGATGGACATGGGTTTGTGAAAAGTAGCTAAGATTTCACGTCTTGTGAGACTGTGTATGCAAAAAACAGTTTCTAGAAGCTCTTGTTCAAAATCCATAGACAATTAATGAGATGGACAATACCAAAGAATCTAGTTTTGCCTATACTATTTAATGTTTCCATTATGGTTTGCTCATGAGAGTTAGAGATTAAGATTTTGTTAGAGGGTAAATATGGCTAACTTGATTAAGTGAGTTTGTCGTGCGATTGTCGTTAAAAGTAATGACTAGACTATTATGATTGTCTTTGAGGGCAAAGGCCCTAATCGCTTTACCCTTAATAAAAAATAAGTTATAGTTATCTCACATACTTTTGTTGAGTACAAGAGATTTATATGAAACCTTGAAGTCGCAAACTAAGTTTGCTAAATGATATTTGTGGTTAGCTTGTAGATTCTTAAAAATCGTAATTAGACTTGCTGACTAGAATCTAAGGTTTATATTGTGAGTTTGACCTAAATGAGATTTGCAATGAGTTGTCGCTCACTTCATGGTTGTGCAATGACTTTTATATATAAAAGCAAAGTCTCTTGGTAGGAGCATGTTTTGGAAAGTTACTACACATTAGAATGCTTATTGAGAGAAATGGTCATTAAACACTACTTGAGAGTTGTGGTTTAAGAATTTGTTGTTAACCATGTGATTTCTCTGTACCTCATGGTATTGCTTATCGTGCACATGATACTGATGTGTTCTATGATCATGTGGCGTGATTGGAAGCATTTTTTGATAAGCACACACTCACCATAAATTTAGGAGTTATGGTGAAAAAGGTATATCGACAGGCTTAGATCGGCTCACGTACATGAGCAATCACCTTTGGCGCTACAAAAGGGTAGCGAGCAAAGATGAGATAATGTGTTACTCGGTACTTGTCCAGAGAGGGATAAGTTGTAAGACACAAAAGATATGTTGTCTTAGTGGGAGCTAAGATGATGTCCATCATATTTAAAAGGACTGTGCATGGTTACCCACAATCTATGTAGCCTGTAGTATAGTCAGATGCGATAACCTTTTTGGCGCTTCGGATAGCGAGCAAATGGAAGGACTCGGGATAGGCGTTGAAATAGGGACTAGACTAAGATCTATACGGTGTATTGAGATTAGATATATACTCTTCATTTTAAAAGAGAACTCCACAGTAACATGTATTTCATACTACGTGTACTTTTGCAACAAACAGTAGAGGTGAGTGAATAAATCCCTGCTTCCTCACCGTGTGAGTCCTGTAGGTCATAATTGATGACCTTAATTTATTTATGCCCTTAAGAGACCTTTGACAATTTCACGAGGTTGATGATTTAGGGTTTGTTACTTTGGCATGTTATCTATGGCCATTAGTGATGCGATCTAAAGAGGCATTGCTGGGAAAGCGATTGGACTGAAACTAAATGATATGAGCGCGAAGGGAAGACTATTTGGTAACACATCGATAATGGTAAGTACTCATTGCCGGCAAGTTGTGTTACTTCTTGGGAGTTGCAATATAGATGTAAGTACATCATGTTTTATGGAGATTGAGCATTGCTCTGAATCATTTAGACTCAAGAGGGATTAGGGATGCTTAGTCTGATATGATCAAATGAGTCAGGGCATAACGAGACATTTTTTAAGGATGTTGTTATGCTGGTCTTCTCTCAGAGAGATTTGGTATAGTGCTCCCATTTTTCTTTTACAGCTGTGCTCGATGGTCGCACAACCTATTTGTCAGTATGAACAAGATTGAGAACATATTGAGGGATGCAGACCTGGGGTCTTGCCCACTATGTGTGAGTAAGAGATGTAAGAAAGGGGCACCCATAGTGGGCACCCCTTCACCTTCTCTTGGAGGTTATGAAGTGGTTCTTAAACCACTTCATGAGGCTTGATGGCTGGCCATTAAGGGCCAGCCGGGAGTTACACTTAGAGGGTCTGTTTACATAGCTCTCCCCCTTTTGTATGAAACACTTGCATTACAAATAGAAAATCTCTCTCTCAAATGGTTTCTCTAATCCCAACATCTAGGCTGTGGAACGTGTGAGTGTTACTCTGGTATTATCACGTAGCACACTCTATCATTGATGTGACGATCGTGGACAAACAACGATGCTAGAGAATCTGTGGAACAACTACTAGATCCGAGATATTTCCGACGAGGTAGTATTGCTTCCGCTGTGCATTCTGATCTAGTTTTCCTAACACGTAAGAACCTAAAAATCCGTAAATGTGTCATGCCCATCAAATCAAGAACAAATGCAATGCTTGGAAGCTAATAATCTATTGTATCTATCTCATTAACAAAGACAAAATATAAAATAAAGATAATTTAAAAAAATGGTGCATTTGTAGAAAAAACTGTGTATTCGTAAAAATATACATTTCTCTTCCTTTCCCAAAATCAAAAAGGTGATTGGGCTGTGGCGAGCACAAATGAGAAGCAAAACAGTATTGAGAAAAAGATCATTTTTCAGTTTGATGTAATTTGAGTGGTATATGTGATGGCTCATTATTCAAAGACGCATTTATGCTATCATTATAATTTTTTGAAAGGTAACAATCTCGATTTCATATTTCATATATAAATTTCTATAGAATCTTTGAAAAAGACTTGCCTTCATAAGAAAGAAAAGACTTACTATCTTTGGGATCTGATTCTACACCGCTGCTTAATAACTTAGGGGATCGACTCTATTACATAGAGAATGCAAGCGTTATCTAGAATGATTGGGAGTAAAGCTTTTGTAGGTGGCTTTTTAAGTTTGCCGTCAAATCCCAGGGCTCAACTCCGGACAGGCGGTGGAAACTACCAAGCTGGAGTACGGTAGGGGCAGAGGGAATTTCTGGTGGAGCAGTGAAATGCGTAGAGATCGAAAAGAACACCAACGGTGAAAGCACTCTGTTGGGCCGACACTGACACTGATAGACGAAAGCTAGGGGAGGGAATGAGATTAGATACCCCAGTAGTCCTAGCCGTAAATGATGGATACTAGGCACTGTGCGTATCGACCTGTGCAGTGCTGTAACTAACACGTTAAGTATCCTGCCTGGGGAGTACATTCGCAAGAATGAAACTCAAAGGAATTCAACTACATTTATACCCTCATACAAAAATTATGTGTTTGTGATATTTTTCATAGAGGTTTTTTTTTTTTTTTCATTTTGGTAAGTTTTTTTACGGTGATGTTTTAGGGAGAATGCCCAAAATACCAGCCAAAAAGAATTCTGGACACAAAAAATGGCTTGCTAATAGAACAATACTCTTCAAAATACGAAGAATATTGAATAATATACTCTAGCTGAGTTTTTGTCACTTCTAAACTTGACCTTGAATTTAATGTTTTCTTTCTTTTTGATAGGTATTCAAGAAGTTTTATTCATAAGAAAAGAAGGTATAGTCCAAGTAAACAAGACTGAATTTAATGTTTTTTTTAAATGAATTTGATGTTTTTTTTCAATATTTTTATCTACCAACGAAAAGAATATTCATTTTTGGTAAATGTATCATAAAATATACATGACATATCATACCACATGCTACCACACACCACTGGATGATAGCCTATCATCCAGTACCCCAAACTAACCATGGGCAATCTAAGAAAGAGACATTATGGGGGTGATTGGTGTGGTCTTGTAACATCCCAGCCCCATATTGAAAATACAAATAGCCCTCATAGTGGAGATAGCTTATAAAGTTAGTTGGGTGTGAAGTCCCACATTGGTTAATTACCAAGTGAAACAGGGCTATATAAGTGATTCTAGAAACACTTCAAATTGAGTAGTCTTTTGTGAGGTATAATGCAGATATGGCTGGTGCGGCTAACGCACAGTGGGCCCATAACAGAAAGGTTCCAAATCAAAACATGACTCTGATGCCAATATGCAAGGACCTGCCAAAAGCGCGAGCCACATTTGCGCTAGAACCCCAAAAAGACTAGTGAATTTAAAACTTCCTTAGTCACTTATAAAACCCAGTTTCAGCTAGTAAGTAGCCTACCCACTCTCTGGTTTATCCATATTCTCAATCTATGACCTTAGGTGTAAAACGAATGTGCAAGAGGACTGGGGAGTTTGTTGACCATCTATTACTCCAATCACGAGGTGCCTAACGCTTTGTAGAGTGACTTCTTCAGACGTGGTTATTTTGGCTTGCATCATACCCAAAAGGCCTTTTTTATTCACATAGGGGTTACAAGGAAGCCCACAACTTACAGTAGTGTGGAAGGTTGTTCCTACTAGCCTAGTGTTGGGAAGGTGACAAAGAAGTGAGGAACTGAGAATCTGCATGGAACATTTCATGTGGCAGTAGAAAGATCATGTGGTTAATTAGTAGTTATTACTTATAAAAAAATGGAAAACCCAATACTCTTTGGATGCTCGAAATGAAACCAAGAACGAGGTTAATCAAACCTGAGCCAAGAATATAGCAAGCTCAGATCGTAAGCAACACAAGACTTTTATTCTCTCAGATATGTGAGATGCTGCAGAATGGCATAGATGCTGCAAGGAAGAACCCTCGGCAACACATACACGTATCAACTTAACTGTTCCATGAATAAAAGCCCGTGGCCCTCTCTCAAAGATCATAAATAAAGTACCTTTTATGAGCATTTGATCCCTAAAATAAACTCATAGAAAAAATGCAGACAAATTAGATAACACTACTTAAAAGTTTATGGGTAACTTACGCTATCTGTTGGAATACATTAGATTTCCAAAGCTGCAAATTCTTCTGGACATTATGCAAATTGAAAAGTGCATGCTCTAAAATATATTCTAAAACATCATAAACTCTAGATGGCTTCTTCAAAACCCTAGTGTGCGGTAGGGATGGGCAAAATTTCTGATTTTCCAACTCTGGCTAAATTCCGATAAGGTTTCGACTCCAATGGAGTTGGAGTTTGCAGAATTCGGAGTTGGCGTCGGAGTCCGCTAGTTGAAGTTGAACTCCGAACTCCGATATTTAGTTTTTAAAAAACAATGCATTAAAACGACGTCGTTTCAGTTTAAGAGGAATGACATTGTTTCACTCAAATGGATCCAAAACATGGGGAGAAATTAAACGACATCTCCGCTATAAGTAGAACGATGTCATTTCGTGAAGAAGAGGACCCCTCACTTTTGCACAACAGTTCCCAATTCCCTTTTTCCATGAATCATATATTTTTCATTTAAAAATGATAAGATTATGTTTAAAAAACTTTTCTGACTACTGACCATATGAGCTTTGAATCTCGCTTACGTATTGAAGACGGACATCAGACTTCAGTGGCTGAAATATATGTTCAATTCTATCATAACGTTTTTTGTACATTAAAAAAAAAAAAAAAAAAAACTCATTTCTTAGCACAATCCAAAAGAGAAACATACCTTTAAATGGTTTAGAATCAATTCTAATTGGTCTAAAATTGACTAAAATGAGTCTCTAAGTCTCGTTTGGATATTTAAAATATTTGTGAATTGTAATAAAATAGTTTGTGAATAATAGTGAAATCCAACCTTCAAATTCTCTATACGGGAACATTAAGCCTACGTTTAACAACACAGTATATCTCAAGTATTCTCATAAATTTTGATATTTTTTTTTCTCAAATATCACTCAAATACAAAGTTTATTTTAATTTTAAATCTTCAATTTTTTTATTTAATCAGTAACTAATGATTATAAAACTTTTATTCTAAAAAAAACATAAAAAATAATAATTTTTTTTTTTAAATTTAAAAACAAAAATAAAATTAAAAAATTATATTTATAATATTTTTATCTTAGACTTTCTTTGTATTAAGTCAAGGAACTTTCTTTTTGAGAAATAAGTCAAGAACATGGATGCAATGAATCTATTCAAAGTGGAGAAGCGATAGTTGTGACAAACCGCTCTTTTTTCTTTCGGTTGGTCACGAGTCTTAACTTTGTATTTTAAATTTTAAAGTTTTATTTTTAAATTTAACAGATGATTTTTAAATGGAGCCCAGTGTTTTAAAGTTTTCGAAATATTTAAAATATTTAAAATTATTTTTAAGAGGGGTTTTGTGAGGGAGGGCCCAGGCCCAAGGAGGAAACTCAGCCGTGCGCTCAAACTCTCAAGTATGGTTGAGATCAGGAACACATGATCATCCAAACACTCCATTTGCAGGCCGGGGCTTGGAGTTTGAAACATTTGGGCTATTTTCCTAAAGATTCCGACTCGCTGTTGCAAGCTCACCGAGCTTCATATACTATTATTGTTGGGAAACTTATAAAGTAGTTTCCTTTTAAAGCAACATGAATTATAGAGAATTGTTTTAGTTACAAAGTAATTTAAAAAAAAAAATTTATAAATGAGAACTGTTATAGATACAAAGAGATTATATAAAATAAATTCACAAATTGATTTAATTTTATAGAATCCGTTAGATTTACTTTATAATAAAAATAACTTTACAATCTGGTATACTATATTAAGCTACATCAGTTTGTGAGTTTATTTTTATGTAATTTCTTTATGACTAAAATATTTTTCTTTATAAATTGACGTGACTTAATATGATATATTAAGTTATAATAAAATATAAATATAAATTATATTGAAACCGTGAAACACATTATAGGCATAACTGCACTGTTAATAATGTCAATCAGCTTTTAAGGGCGGTTGTGTTAAGGTCTGAGCCTGAGATAGAAGACGTAAAGGTCTTTTTCTTTTCTTCTTTTTGTGCTGGAGGCTGGAGCCCGAGCCTTAGTTTGTGGCCTCCTTTGAAGCTTCATCATCAAACATTATCTATAGCCAAACTCCGATTAGAAATCGTTTACCAGGGACCTCATGCATGCATTTATACTCCTCCAACAAAGAAAGTGGGAATGAAAAACTTTAACGACTGTTTCAATCCAATCTCATTCAGTGCATCCTTCCTGGCCTGCTATGACTCACACCATGAATCTCTCTTTCTTTCTGATCGTTTCCAAAACCATCTTCATGGCTACCATTTTCCTGGCCATAGACAGTGAGATAGAACAAGCTTATTTGCTCTATTTCTTTATTTTCCCCCTTTTTTAACTGCTGTAAAAATTGTTTCGGAGTATTTGTTGGGATTTGACGGTCTCTCATTTTGAATTATGACCTTGTTATTTGACAACGTATTATCTAGATGGAAATTAGAGCACGTGGTGATCTTTGTTTTGTATTATATAGCAAGCTCAGATCGTAAGCAACACGACTTTTATTCTCTCAGATATGTGAGATGCTGCAGAATGGCACAGATGCTGCAAGGAAGAACCCTCGGCAACACATACACGTATGAACCTAACTGTTCAATGAATAAAAGCCCGTAGCCCTCTCTCAAAGATCATAAAATACATTTTATGAGCATTTGATCCCTGAAATAAATTCCTAGAAAAAATGCAAATAAATTAGATAACACTACTTAAACGTTTATAGGTATCCTACACTCTCTGTTGAAATACATCAGATTGCCAAAACTGCAAATTCTTCTAGACATTATGCAAATTGAAAAGCGCGTGCTCTAAGATATATTCCAAAGCATCATAAACTACGTTTAACCAACAGTTTAATTTCAGCATTTTATAGGAATCAAAAAGGCACATAGAACACTCATAAATTATATATAAATTTTTTATAAAAATAAATACATATTAAGTTTTTTATTTTACACTTTTTATAGTGGAGTCTATTTTTTTATAAGACTTGTATGAAACTTGTTGAGAATTATATAAATCATTTCTTTTTATAAATATATATATATATATAAGTAGATATTATATCAAAAATATTTCTTATCCAAACATGTGGTTTTAGAGATTGTACATTGCATTGCAGGACACATGGCTTGGTTGTACTTCGTTGTACTTTTTTTTGGTTATGTTTAAAAACTCACTCAGATATTTTGAATCAAAACTAAAAACAGAAAGTTGTTTTGTACGAAATAGACCCAATACACGAGTAAAAAAAAAAAAAGGGAGAGGATCCAAAAATTTGGAAAGCATAAAAACTTAGTGGGATATAATACCATTTCTCTAACAATCAATCATTTTAAACAAAGCTGCTCAAAAGAATTAACTCAGAAAACTTATACCTTATGTTTAAATACTCCACATCGTACAACAGGATTTGTTTTATAGGACAATTTAATTTTACACCGTCTTACCGTCTTATGAGTAGAAATTCTCTTTTAAAGCAACTACTTAAAAGGACCAACGCGCGCGTAGGCCGTTTCAATTCAGTCCTAAGCATTATTGCTCCCTTCTAACTTCAATCAGTTGAATCCCAACTTGAGGTAGAGGTACTGGTTCTGGTTGATCTTCTTGGTGCCGAATAATGCAGAAGAAAGTGGCTCCGAAAGTGTGACAAAACCAGTACACAAAGCGCTTGAGCTGATAAAAAATGAGCCCAGAACAAGGAGACAAGATCAAGAGCATCAAATAGGCAAACCACAGGAGAGAGAGTGGCCAAACGAGTGAGGCCAGCAGTAAAATAGTCAACGGACCAGACACGTCTCCTGTTTGCAACCTGAACCTCTCCACTGTGAGATCAAACTTCATCGAGATCACAAGGCAGAGGAGGCTGACAACGACGATGATCAGAAGTGTAAGGAAGTTGGAAGTTGCCATTATTGTGAGGCCAAGAGCTGTATAATTGGGATATTAGAAACCTAAGGGCGAGGCCAATGGGCGGCACAAATACATATCGCAAGTCCACCAAAACGCGCATCGTTTCTGTGCTCTCAAGGAACTTCTGTGTTTTGTTGATGTGACAGAAATGCAAAGACACGCTGGTCTATTTATACTACTCAGAGCATTCACATCAAATGATTACACAATTGATCTCAAAAAATTCCACATTTAATTAGATAAATCTAAAATAATTTAGACTTTTACTATAGTGGTTGGTCAAAGATAAAGAACTATAATTAATGATTCACCAAACATTAAAATATTAATTTCTCACTCCAAACAAATATTAAAATATTAGTTTCTCACTCTAAACAAAAATACTATTTGGTTTGTAATTAATTAAGAAATTTAAATAGAATTTTAGATAAGTTTAATCAAATATATATTTTTTATTAAATTAATAAACTTTTGAAAATATGATTTTTTTTAATATTAATTTAATTAGAATATAATTATTATTAATATTTAATTGGTAGAGCTACAAAATGTGATAAAAATAAATTAAACAAAAAAATTATTAAATTAAGAAAATTATATTATTATATAGATCAGAATGAATGAATAATTTAATATGAGAATTGAATTTAAATAGAATAAATAAATATAAAATAATGTGATATTAATTAAATTTTAAAAATAAATTTGACCAAATCAATAAAATGCTTGCAGTAATAAAAATTATAAAGTGTGTGGCCGCAGTCTTGGAAGTCCGAAATAGTGAAATACAACGGAGAAAGAAAATCCTATCCCCGGACGCGGGCCCAACCCCAAACAAGTTCACCACCACCCTCCAAAAGTCGTGAAAATACAACTTTGGAAGAAGTTACAATGATAGAGGAGGATGAAACTCACAATAATCAGAGCAAACTTTCACTGAGTTCACGAGGAGAGGAGGATGACCACCACCCTCCAACCAACAATCACTAATATAGCAGACGGACAATTTCTTTGACAAATTATCTTTAATATGGAGAATTTTGTAAAATAGTGCATCGAGCACTTTGAATGGCTCTTGTAAAATATATTTAAAAAAAAAACTATAAAGAAAAATGGCCAAAAGTTCTTTCTATTAGATCATTTATTCTATTTCTATTTTATATTCAGTTACAGTAAATCCTCTACATGTAGAGGTTACTGTTCATTCATCTAAATATTTTTTTATTATTTTTCTCTCATTTCATCCTCTTTTCTTTTTATCTTATTTCATTTTAACCGTTTTATCTCTTTTGCACAGGCTCCACTCTTTTATCTCTCATCTACTCTCTAGCACTCCGTTTATAGTCCCTTCAACTTTTATGTATGAAGTTTTGATATTATTAATAATAAAGGTAGTTATTTTTTTTATCATTTTTTTAATTAATTTAAAATATTATATTATACATAAAGAAATATTGCAAATATCAAAATATATGATGTATAGAGAAATATTTGAAATATATGATGTGTAGAGAATATAATATTTGAAATAAATAAAAAAGATTAAAAAATATAATATTTAAATTATATAAAAAAAATAAGTAAGCTGATGTATGACGTATTGTAAAAATCAGTATGTAAAATATAAAAAGTGAATTTTAGTGATGTATTTTAAATGATAGAATAAAGAAGCAGTGCTCCAACTTTCTTTTGACATTCTTTTATAAAAATGTCATTCATTTTTCAATATAATTTCTGAAAAATGATGTCTCTTTTTGTCTAGGAGAGTGTTTTATCCAAAACTGGTAAAAAATGATGCGTCTGTGTCATTAACCAAGGTGTGTTTTCTGATTTTCTCCAAAACTAAGTTGGAGATAGAGGAAAATTTCTCTAACCCTTTATAAAATAATAATAATAATAATAATAATAATAATAATAATAATAATAATAATAATAAGTATTAAGTTTACAAAAAAATTTCACAATAATAAAATTTAAAAATTGATATACTTTGATATGATTCATTATATTATAAATCTTTTTATCGTAAAGTAGATATAAGATGTAACAGCAAATCACGTCAATTTGAATTTTTTTTTTATCATACGGAGTTTTTTCCATGAATCATATATTTTTCATATAAAAATGATAAGATTATGTTTAAGAAACTTTTTTGACTCCCAACAATATGAGCTTTGAATCTCGCTTACGTATTGAAGGACATTGGTGGCTGACGCACTGCACGCTGGAGTTTCCTTGGTCGTTCGTGAATATCAAGCCTATCCAAATGCTGTTGTCTCGAAAGCTGCAAGTATCTTCTTCCTACGAAAGACCCAAACACGAGTGGACGCCAATTGCGGCTTTTCCTTCTTCTCGGGTGGATCTCGGCTTTCTTGTCCAAGTTCCACCATTCCAATTTCAGATCTTGAAATTTCTGCTTTGCAATTCCATCTTTGACTTCGTATCTAGCTGAGTTCCTTGAGCTTTTGGCTCCGAAAGACCCATCTAAAGCATCAGACCCATTTGAAATCCACCATTAATTGAGTTGATTAAACTCTAGACCAAGTCTCACCCATTTAGAATGCCTACTTCTGTTTTGCCTGAGTAGCCCATTTTTAGAAGCTGAATAAGCTGTGCAGTTTCATGGTTTCAAACCAGAAGCTCTCCCACTAAAACGGAGGAACAACGGAAAAATTATTTTATACTTTTGTAAATTGGAGGTTACCTTGCTTCTAATAGTTGAACTTCAAACCAAAATAAACTCAAAATTAGAGCTTGGATGGAACTGTTAGATGAGTTTGGATGTGGAACGAAAGATGAAGCAATCAAAATGGAAGCATGGAGTTTTTGGGGGAAAATGAGAGATTTTTCGTCCGTCTAGTTTTCAAAATTCTATTTATAAAGAAGATAGAAATTCTGAGGAATGCCAATGATAGTATCTTCTCTACAAGGAAAATGATAGGATTACTATCCTCCTACTACTTATTTACTATTCTTTTTTGATTTGTTTATTTTTGAATTTTTTATTTTACTTAATGGTTAAGGAAGTAATTATTAGTAAAATTATATATATTTTTTTATTTTTTCTTAATGATTTAGGATGTTAAAAAAATACTTAAAAGAAATAGATAACAAAATAAATACACTATAAATAGTAAATAAGTAGTAAAAGACCCTATCACTACCATTTGTACAATTACAATCTTCATGCAACATACTTATTCAACTCTTTGTTTTTTTCTATTTGAGTCTTTGACTAAATAAAATAAGTAACTATATCTTTTATTTTTCAATTTTTCTACCCTTCTTATTAAGTACAAAGATAAAAAATAAAAATTAATAGATGTTCAATTCTATCGTATAATTTTTCGTACATTATAAAAAAAAAAAAAAAAAAAAAAAAAAAAAAAAAAAAAAACTCATTTCTTGACACAATCCGAAAGAGAAACATACCTTTAAATGGGTTAGAATAAATTTCAATGAGTCTAAAATCGATTAGAATGAATATAAGGCTCGTTTGGACACTTAGAATACTAGTAAAATGGTTTGTGTAAAGTACTAAAATAATTTATGAATAGTAGTGAAATCCAACGTCCAAATTCTCCACATGAGGAATATTAAGTCCTCGTTTAACAACACAACATATATTAAGTATTCTTAGATATTTTTTTTTTCAAATATCACTCAAACACAAAATACATAAACACGAAACACATTTTAATTTCAAATTTTTAAAATTTTCATTTAAGTATTATTTAATCATTACAATTTTTCCAAACTCCCAAACAAAACACAAAAAATAATATAACTTTTTCAAATTTAAAAAAACAAATAAAATTAAATAATTATATTTAAACAAGTTTTTTAATTTTATAATATTTTTTATTGTAACACCCCGATTTTGGGTGGGTCGGAGAGTTATTTCTTGTCACTTAATATCATATCTCACAATACAAATGTAAACTCTAATTCCTCAATTACACATAGATCTCATTGTCTTAAACCGATTACATCAAAATAATTAAAATAAGACATCACTAAGCCTCAAAATAAACGTCAACCTTTTAGAATATCAAATCGACAAAGCAAAACAAAACTACTAAATAAACTCTCCAATAATCAAAGTTCACTATTTGTACTTAATCTATTATGCTCACACGGTCTTACCCATGCTTTCTATTTTTGATCTTTAGCTGAAATATCCAAAACATCTGAAAATATTGTGGGAATAAGGGGTGAGTTGTCAACAACTCAGTAAGTAAAGAACATATGCTAGTATGTAAATATTAGCCTTTTGATAGAGTTCAGTATGTGGAAATAAAATATTTCAGTTTCAATATGAAAATCTCAAAATGCGTTATTAGAAAATTAGAGTGATATTTCACATGTTCATATTCAAAAATCAGTTGTTCATATTCAAAGACCGTTTGGCATAACATGACTGACTATCTTAATCTTATCATATCATATCACCATATCATATACTATGTTTAACTCCTGTGGTAGGGTTGTTCTATCCTCGGTGGCCAAACCAAGTAGTATCAAAATATGAAACTTTCCCTTGTTCATTCTCGGAGTCCCAAGTGTGCATACAAGAAAGAGCACGCAAAAAAATCACTTTGTTTCTAAAGTGGGTGCACTCAAATCGGAGATGTTGGTATCAACCATATAATAGAATCATCACATCAGAACTAGAACTAGAATCAGAAAGTCATGCCAAAGGTTTTTCAGATGCATATCATAACAAACACAGTGTTGAACATATTCATATCATTTTCACATAATCGGAAACAGATTCAGAACATCTTCATATAACATGTACAAAATTTTCAGATTTTATATTCACTCCTTTGCACATTTCAGAAAATAGCATGTCAAAATATTGCTCATGTCTATACTAGTCATGTCAAAAACATTTTTCCTTTTATACAGATTTCATGCGTAATGCATAACACATAACTAAGGTTGTTTTTCACATTTCTTTTCAAAACATATCATGCACATTTTCATAAATCAACTTCAATTCATTTTCTTTTTATGCGAAGTCTAGCATAAGAATCCCGCTAATTACTTGAACTTTTTTATTTTCTCTGAATTTTTTCACAGTAGTGTTAAACGAATATCAATCGTCACCTATAAAATAGTCACGTAATTTCAATAAATTTTCAATCAAACACATATTTCGATACTTAAACCTAAAATTCTTGTAACCCTAGAATCTCATCACTTCCCACATTAATCTATATCTAATTATTAACTTCAACTAATACGTTAAACTCTAAATTATTCTTCTTAAAAGAAACTCTTTGTGGGCTAACATAAAGCGAGACTAAGCCTACTTACAATAGCCCATCATAAAATCAAGCCCAATAAAATTATAAGTTCATAACACATTTGCTCAGGCTTATAACTCAAAGGGCATAAACATAATATCCCCTCAAGTCTCACCATATTACTCTACTTTATGCTTAACAACCTTTACGAGGGATCACCCAACGTAAATCACTTTCTAATTGAAACAAACGTAAACGTAAATCACTTTCTACATAAATGAATTTCTACATAAACGTAAATCACTTTTTATGCTTAACAAGCTTGATACAAATCACTTTCTTTTTGAAACCAATGTAAACTTTTCTTGTTTGTAGCAGGGGGTTGCGCGGCAGAAGCTTACCTAGAGAGAAGCAATAAGCGATGGCAAGCGACTGGACGCGGTGGCAGACCATTGTGAAAGGGAGAGAGAAAGTGAGAGAGAGAGAGAGAGAGAGAATGAGAGCACGGTGTGAGGAAGAAAGCTTTACTACACGAAGGGGAGAGAGAGTCCAAGCTAGTCCAAGCTGTGCATGGCGAACTATGGTACAACTTCTTGTGATAGAGGGAGACAACACCTAGTTGCGCTATTGGAAGAGCTGGGCGGAGGGAGATATGGCATGGAAGTGCTCTGTTTTTGTGTGCTGAAACAGGAGCTTTCTGGTTTGGTTTTCAATAGGTGGTGCACATGAAGCAGTGGTGTGCAGTGGTGCTTTGGCTTATCGTTGGTCTATTCCAATGAGGGTGCAAGGCAACGATCGCACAAGGTGGAGCTGGGTGTTTTGAAGAGGCCGAGGATGGGAGGGAGGCCCACGGTGGTCTCGGTTTGTTTATGGCTTCACAGTTGTATTTGGTGTAATTGTCCGGCGGTCATCAGTGGCGTATGTTGGATCTCCTTCTAGGTGGTTGCTTGATTTCGACTAGCTAGAATGGGGATGAATGTGGGTGGCCGAACAAGGGACTGAGCCGTTGATCGGTGGTTGTTTATGATGGTGAAGAGCAGTGGTGTAACTGGGTTGTCCGTGAAGGTTGTGCCTAATGTGGTCCTCTCCTTGTGAGCCAGAGCCATGGTCTCCATCAATGTAGATCTACAGTGCAATGGCGCTCTGGTGCAATGATGCTATTGTGACACAGGGTTGCATCTTGGGCTAAGCTTCCCTTTATGGCTCTGGCTGGGTTGTGCAATGTCCGCAACAGAGCTTGAGACAAAATCGAGAGTGATATAAGTGTTAGGTTTACGATAACGCAGTTGGCTCAAATTTGTGGCAATTTTGTATTGCTTAGGGATGTTAAAAGTGGAGGAAAGAGTGCCGTGTTTTGGGGAGATTGAAGCTTGAACGTGGGTTGCATTTTGATGCAATCTGAACGTGGAGAAAGGGTGCGGCTTGTGGAGGTGCCACAACTACTTGATAATTTGATAATGGTAGTTTCAAAAATGTAAACGATATGCTTATACGTGGGAGAGATATAGAAGAAAGAAAATTGACAAAATTTTGGATGTGCAGCATCCCTAATTGAGGGAGATAGATATCTACGTGCATGAGAATATATATATATATATATATATATATAGAGAGAGAGAGAGAGAGAGAGAGAGGCAGCTGAAATCCTAAAGAAAGAAAGAGGAAGAGACTTATAATATGCAAGTCGGATGTTGAGTAACTGGACTTGGGCCCTTTCGTGGGCTAGTCCATTTTAATTGATCAAAGAATCTCTTAAGCTTGCCTATATATATTGGCCAAGTTTCCAAAATTTTCAATGGGCCTATTCTCTAATTCTAAAATAACCCAACACATCCCATAACTATTCGGGCCAATTATCGAATAAATAAATTTCACTTTATCCATAAAATATTAAAAGATTTTAACGTAATTAACAAGGCCAATAAAAATCCATATACCACCAAAATAAAATTTTAGACCTATAACCTATTCAAACTTACTCGATAAATCTCAAATGGGTTTCCCATAAATATTAACCTAAACAAAATTAATAGTTCGTGGGTTTCGGCTTGGGTGTTACATTTTCTTTCTTACAAAATTTCATAAGAAAGAATCACAAAAGAAAAATTCTACCCATCATTCTCACATCACACACCACACATAATTTTTTAATTTTTTTTTCTTACCAAATGTGTGATGTTTAAATGATGAGTAGAAGAATTCAATTAGTTTAAGAAAAATAAAATACAATGATTTAAAAATAAATGTAGTGAATGGTGTGTAGAGATTATGAACTTTCTTTTATATTATGGCTGTGTTTGGTTTTCAAACTTAAGTCTAATTTTAACCTGAGTCTAACATCCAAACACCAAACTCTTAAATTATTAAACCTATCCCAACTCAAAACATTTTTACACGTGAGACCTACAATCTTTTTCAACTTAAAACATCTTTATATGTGGGTGGGACCCACAACCTTTTTCAATTTCTCATAAAAAGTACTAAACTCATCTTAACATCCAAACACACTTTAAACTCAGTTTAGATGGATCTCACATAACTCCCTCCACTACTCAACTCATTACTATTATTAAAGAATTCAATACAACTGAATTCAGCTCAACATCTAAACGCAGACTAAGTTCAGGAACTCAGATGCAATGAATCTATGCAGAGTGGAGAAGCCACAGTACACATGAGTTCTCATGTCATTCAAGTAGAATAGTGATAGTCCAACTCGTGTACAATCCTTTCACAACTTAACTAATAAATAATAATAATAATAATAATAATAATAATAATAATAAATGAGAGAAGGACAAAACAGTATCAATGTATTTTTTATTTGTGAGTATTAAACATACGGTAAATAAGTTGGAATGATATGATAATGATAGGTTTATTCCTTTCTATCACTCATTTATTACTTTACAGTGTATTTGAAATTTTTATTTTTTATTATTTTTTAAGTATTTTTTTAACATTTTAAATCATTAAAAAAAATCAACTTCACTGATAGACACTTTCTTAATTATTAAATAATAAGTAATAATAAAAAAATTTAAAAAAATAAAAAAATAAAAAATAAATAGATAATATGAAACAGTAAACCTACTATTATCCTTGCAAAAACCTACTCCCTAATAACCTTAGAATTAATGGTGTTTGTAGTTTTGATCGTCTTCCTAGCTATATCCTACTCCCTAATTACCCTCTGTCAGACCAATATTAACCTGAAATCTACTTTTATATCTGAAAATAACAACTGCCAACCTATTTGGGGTAAGTAACTAAAAACATGATCATTCATTAACGTACCCTAGTCTTCATCGTAATGATCTTCCTCATGATCCTCGTGTATTCTTGTACTAAAGTCGGCGAGTTGAGTAGGATCAATTATGGCCATCTTTTCCATTCCAGATAAGGACCAGCTTGCCAGGAATACCATGTCTATCATGTGGATGGCCTCTTCCGCTTTCTCGCTGGCAGACCAGCACAAAATTGCAATATCGTAGCCACCTTGGTGGTAGGTTGTGATCAGTACTCTTGTGACTATTGTTTTATTAACATTTCCGAATCCGATATAATCAATCGTTTTCTCTTCTGTGCATGACTGCATGTAGTTAACGGACGTTAATCATTAGTTTCTCACCAAGAATGCTATTTGTGGATTTGAAGTCCTCACATGTCTTTTTCTTTTTCCCTCAAATATTTATTTTAAAGATATTAAACGGACATCAATTTCAATTAAATAAGAGCAGTGATATACTGACAACTCAACTACAATTTGTTTACTACTTCTTTATAAAATATAATTTTTTCAAATTTTAGGTACATCAAATTAAAACCAAAAAACAAAATTAAATTTTTAAAAAATATTATTTTATTTAATAATAATTTAAAAGTAATAAATTAATCGGTACTCGGTAGTTTATCATTTCTTATTGAATAATACAAATGTCTAAAAAGACGCCCAAAAGAAACTACGTACGGTTTCATCCTACCCTTATGTCTAAAATACGGGCGCCATAGCACCTGGACGAAAAAGCGGCACACACATGACGTCAGTCCAAGAAAAAGCGGCGCACACACATGACGTCAGTCCACGAAAAAGTGGCGCACACTCGAGGAACATGTCTGTTTCAATTCTCGTGTCGCAGAAAGCAAGATCAGACTGGAATCTATCAATTTAAACTTGCTATTTATATCAATCACGAATTAATAATAATAGCTGAGCGGACCCTCAAGGAGCTCCAACAATTGAAAAGAAATTGGAACATGCTACAGCCACAGAGGATCTCACCGAAAGGCAAACTTTTTTTTTTTTTTTTTTTAATGCTTTTCTTTCAATCATTTTTCTAAACACTTTAAACATTTTTAAAAAATATAAAAAAAATACAAATTCATTTAAAAGTACTTCCTTAATTACTAAATAAAAAAATTTAAAAAAAATAAAATACAATTCGGTAAAAATTTTTAGTAGAAAATTTTTGTGGAAATAGTATTTTCCAAAAAAATTATGCCTATTAGACAGAAAATTGATTATTCTGTAAATTAGTTTTAACAGATAATTTACAAGAAAGGAAGACAAGAGAATTGTCCAAAAATATATAGAAAATGACTCTGATGTTCAATTCAAAATTTTCAATATCCAAGAATGACGAAATCAACTCACAAGCTAAGCTGTAATAGTTGAAAATCAATCGTATCAAAATTTTATTAAAAATAGTAAAATTTTAATAATCACAATAAAATTAAATTCTAAACCACTTTGTAAAAGATAAATAAAATATTATTATTAAAGAAAAAAATAACTAAAAATAGTCTAGAAAATGATGCATGACTGGATACTCATAACCAAAATTATAGTCAAAATATCCTATCCAAAATTGCTTATCACAATTCTCTATCATTGTACTCTCCAATATTTCAGCATATTCAATGATAATATTATCATGACTGGATCCGCTGCATCAAATCAAATTTACTTTTACAAAGCTCAAAAATCAAGTTCTACGTGAGCGTGATAAGACAACCTATATGTCGTTCATTTACAATTTATTAATAAAAAAATACTTTTATATAATCTAAATGCATCAAGTCAAAATTAAAATTAAAAAATATTATTTTTAAAAATATTATTTTATTCCAAGATTTTAGAAAAATAGTAAAATAGTAGGTGTTTGATCGTTATCATTACCCGAGTGGAAAAAGAATCCTATCATTGCCTCACAGATTCTCACCACTTCCACAAATGGCTGCTACATTTACACGTGATTACTTTCACAAATGGCTGACACGTGAAAAATGAATCAAGGAGACAAGGTCAAGAGCAGCAAATAGGCAAACCAAAAGAGTGAGAATGGCTAAATGAGTAAAATAATCAATCTACTGTCTCCAACCTCTGTTTCTCCACTGTCAGATCAAATTTCACTGAGATCACAAGACAGACCAAGCAGGATATTGACAGTGACAACGATTAAAAATGTCAGGAAGGCCAAGGGATTCAAGTTGGAAGTTGCCATCTGGAGGCCAAGTGATCCCTCACAGTACGTTTTAAAATAATATTATTTTTATATAACAATTTATAAAAGAATATTCCTTATTTTTAAAATATTATTATCTAAAATATTGTGAAGTTTGTATGTTCTGCCGTGCGGAAAGTAATCTGTCATTTTGGACGGAGTCAGAGACTCAGATCTCATCTATGATCTATGGGTGGCTCTACTTTCTCTGTCGGTCGCCTCTCTCCGGTTTTGATATTTTTTTTTTATTATAAATTTTTTAATTTTTTATATAAAATATTATAAATAATTTAATTTTTTTAAATTTTAAAATAATCAAAAAATTAAAAAAAATATTTTATTTAATGTGAAGTAACTCTTGAACGTCATAGAGGCGAAACCGGATTCACAATTATTTTACCACTTTGCAATAAAATAATTTTTTTTTCAAATTTAAAACATATTAAAATAAGTCAAAAGTCGAGGAAACAATTAAAAAACCATTTTTTTTCTTATTAAATTATATACAAAATGTATATAAATTGTCACTTATCATGTTGAGGATTTTAGATTTCTTGGATTTCTTGTCAAAAAATCATTCATTTGTCTACTTATCACTTCAAAATGAAGTTTCCTATCGATTCGGGAGTGGGCGAAATCTGCGGCGAGCAAGCCCTGGCTCGGGAATGCTATGACTGAGAATTGAGACACGAGGTCAAAGTCGTCGCATCAATCTAAGGGTCGGAAGAAACACTCAAGCTAGGTTCACCTCCGGTCCTGACCGAATGGGACGAAGAAGTCCGCGATTAACAGGCCCTCCGGCAGGCCGCACCCTACGAGCCTTTGGAGCTTGTGACAATCGATCAACAGGAAGTGGGACGAGAGGTCTAGATCAGAACTAAGCTAAACTCAGAGATGAGAGTGGCCCTTGTATCTCTCCTTATCGAACACCAAGACCTGTTCGCCTGGAGCCACGAGGACATGCCTGGTATCGACAATTCAATCATCGAGCATCGATTTTGAGTCGACCCAACGGCCTGGAAAGTTAAGCAGAAATGACGGGGCATTAGCGCTGAGAATTATGGGGCGATAACAGAAGCGATAGATCGCATCTTGGCGGCAGGATTCATTCGAGAGGTCCACTACTTGAAATGGCTATCTAGCGTAGTTTTGGTGAAGAATGCCAACGGGAAGTGGCAGATGTGTGTCGACTTCACCGACCTGAATAAAGCATGCCCAAGAGATAGCTTCCCCTTACCATGCATAGATCTAATAGTAGATTCGACGGCAAGACATCCCCTCCTTAGCTTTGTGGACGTTTATTCTGGGTACAACCAGATCAGGATAAACTCGGACGACGAAGAAAAGTCAACGTTCGTGACGGACTGAGGGCTCTAATGCTACAAAGCGATGCCGTTTGGTTTGAAGAATGCAGGGGCCACCTACCATCAGTTAGTCAACCGAATGTTCAAACAAAAGATCGGCAGAAATATGGAAGTGTACGTAGACGATCTGTTGGTGAAAAGCAAAGAGTCTGGACAACATTTGGTAGATTTACTAGAAGTATTCTCCGTCCTTTCGCAATATCGAATGAAGGTCAACCCGTTGAAGTGTGGGTTCGGTGTGGAGACAGTTAAGTTCCTTGGGTACATGGTCTAGGTGAGAGGTATCAAAGCGAATCTCGAAAAGGTAGAAGCAGTGATGGGAATGCCTTTCTCACGTAACCTTCATGAAGTCCAGAGGCTGGCCGGACGAGTGGCAGCCCTGAACGGGTTCATTGCCTGATCAACCGACTGGTGCCTACCCTTCTTCAAAGTCCTAAGGAAGGCCCAAAATTGGGATGAGACTTGCGAAAAGGCCTTCTTCGATCTGAAGTTGTACCTGAGTCACCCCCCACTGCTAAGCCAGACGAGACTAGGTTAGACCTTGACTGGGTACATGGCAGTGTCCCCACAAGCTGTATCGGCTGTACTAGTTTGGGAAATAGAAGAAGGACAGCGGCTCGTCTACTACATGAGCCGAGCCTTTCATGGTGTAGAAGCAAGGTACTCCTGAACTAAAATGCTGGTGTTCACCCTAATTGTTGTAGCTAGGAGATTAAAGCCTTATTTCTAGGCCCACCCGATGAAAGCGCTCACCGACCTCCCCCTTAAAAAGGTGCTACAGAAACCAGACACCACGGGACGGCTTACCAAATGGGCAATCGAGCTCAGCGAATTCGGTATAAAGTACCAGCCCCGAGCCGCAATCAAAGGACAAATATTGACAGATTTGGTTGCCGAGTTCACCAATTTCCTGGAGGAAGTACCAAGTGCACCCCAAAGAAAGTCCTGTCAGGTCTATGTAAATGGCTCATCCTACCGGGCTAGTAGAGGAGCAGGGGTGCACATCGTCACTGAGCAAGGAGAGGAGCATAGCTATGCAGTCAAGCTGGCCTTTAAAGTGACAAACAATGAAGCCGAGTATGAAGTGCTCTTAACGGGAATGTCAATCGCACGATTACTAGGGGCTGAGGAAATAGAAGTAATGGTTGATTCCCAAGTTGTGGCTAGCCAAGTACTCGGACAATTCACCATGAAAGGAGAAAGACTAAAGAAATATCTCCAACTGGTCTGCAACAAGCGCAACCGCTTCCGCTACTTCAGCATTCAACAAGTGTCGAGGGCAGGAAATTAGAAGGTAGACCGGCTAGCGAGGTATGCATCGAGGTAGGAGGAACTTCCACTTCCAGAACACACCGTGATTAGGACAGTCGATGCCTCGTCCATCAGGGGGAAGTGTCTGTTATGACCCCAGCACCTCCCGAATGGGCTACAGACATCTAGAGGTTCCTACAGGAAGGGCACCTACCCACTGACCCGGAACAAGGGCGGAAGGTCAGAAACAAGGCGGCCCAGTTCGCCCTGCTGGAAGGAGTCCTATATAAAAAAAGGTTTCTCCTAGCCGCTCCTTAGGTGCCTCTCACCGGACGAAACCCAGTACGTGCTAGCAGAGATCCATGAAGGAATTTGTGGAAGCCACTTGGGAGGAAGGGCTTTAGCTGCAAGAGTAACCCGGGCTGGATACTATTGGCCCCATTCCCTCAGAGATGCAGAGGTATTCGCTAAGAAATGCCCGAAATGTCAAGAGCACAGATCGATTATGCACTGCTCGGCAGTCTGGCAGAGGAGTTGACCTCAATCATGGCCCCATGGCTTTTCACCCAATGGGGCCTATACCTGATTGGCCCATTTCTGATATAAAAGGGAGGAGCCAAGTTTGTCATGGTTGCAGTCGACTACTTCACTAAGTGTGTCGAAGCGGAGGCACTCGCAAACATCACCTCTCGAACCATCACGAAGTTCCTGTGGAAGTTAGTAGTTTGCCGATATGGCATACCTTAGAGCTTCGTATCGGACAACGGAAGATAGTTCGACTGCACACACTACTGGGAATGGTGCACAAAGCTTGGGATTAAGGTAAAGTATTCCTCGCCAAGACACCCTTAAGCCAATGGGTAGGTTGAGGCAACCAACAAAACCCTCATCTCCACCCTCAAGAAAAAGATCGAGGCTCACAAAGGAGCGTGGGCTGAAGAACTCCTAAGCGTACTGTGGGCATACCAAACCATTGTCCGAAACCCTACCAGCGAGACACCTTTCTCTCTCACCTTAAGAGAGCGAAGTGGTAATTCCGATAGAAGTCGGAATGCCCATGTTCCGTGTCCAACACTTCAACGCGGACACAAACAACGGAAAGATAGCCGAGAACTTGAATGTCCTGGAGGAAGCAGCAATACGAACGGCAAGTAACAAGCGAAAGGCAGAGTAGTACTTCAACAAACGAGTCAGGCCACAATCATTCAAGGTAGGCGACATGGTGCTGAGATAGACGGGAATAACTACCCTAAAGGAAGGAAAGTTTGGGCCATGATGGGAAGGGCCTTATCTAGTCACTGCAAGCAACTAACTCGGTTTCTATCACCTCAAGGATAGCCAAGGACACGAGCTACCCTACCCCTGGAATGCCAAATACTTAAAAAAGTACTATGTGTAGAAGCATAAAGCAGCAATTTGTACGAACAATTATGAATGAATGAGAAAGTCAGAATATTTTTCTCAAATCTCCTATTGTCTAAATGAAATAAGGCGAGTCCATACACTAGCTAAGAAGACGAGTCCCTCGACTCGCTGCGGGGTAAGGTTCCAAGTCGCAGGATTTGATCTCGACCCCCCGTCCAACAAAGCCGGGTCCATACACTAGCTAAGAAGACGAGTCCCTTGACTCGCTGCGGGGTTAGGTTCCAAGTCCCAAGATTTGGTCCTGACCCCTCGTCCAACAAAGTTGAGTCCATACACTCACAAGAAGATGAGTCCCTTGACTCGCGGTGGGGTAAAGTTTCAAGTCAAAGGATTTGGTCCCGACCCCCCTCCAACAAAGCCGAGTCCATACACTTGCCAAGAAGATGAGTCCCTTGACTCACTGTGAGGTTAGGTTCCAAGTCCCAGGATTTCGTCCTGACTCCCCTTCCAACAAAGCCGAGTCCATACACTCGCAAGAAGATGAGTGCATTGGCTAGCGGCGGGGTAAGGTTCCAAGTCCCAGGATTTGGTCCCGACCCCTCGTCCAATGAAACCGGGTCCTTACACTCACAAGAAGATAGGTCTCTCAACTCGATATAAGCCGAGTACACTTTCAATTCGTCAAAGCATACAAATTACAAGGTGTGGTGCAAAAATAAAAAAAAAGGGTGGGAAGTGCTATACAAGGCACTACAAAAAAAGGGAGGGGGCCCGAGCCCATCATTTGGATGAAGAAGGCGGAGAAGCGCATAGGGAGAAGGGAGGATACCCTAGCTTCCCTAAGTTCTTGACGAAAGCCTGCTCCCTGGGACTGGGAATGAGGGACGCTAAAGACAAGGAATGTAAGTCCAGCTCAGGATGCTGCAACAGGTGTTAGTGCATCCTTTTGAGGCCATCACGGTAGCCGTATGACCAAGCCGCATCCCGGATGGAGTTTGCGTTTGCGATCCAGGACCGAACCTCCTCGAAGTACTTGGCAATGTCACTCAGATGAGACTTCAAGTTGGCAATCTCCATGTTGCAGGACAGAAGGTTGATGTTCTTCTCGATCCTTGACTGCGAGAGCTCACCGATGCGTGCCTTCGTCTGCCGCATTTGTTCTCTTAAGTGTTGGGCTTCTTGAGAGTGCCTAAAGTTCCTAAATAACAGCCTCGAACGCTGCCCAACTGCTAAGGCCCGACCCTATCGAGATTCCTCTAACTCCCTTCAGGCGAACTCCATCTCCTCTTTAGACTTCTACAATTTCTCCCGAACCAACTCCAGCTGCTCCCGAGTGGTCCCTAGCTCTGCTTCCCTAGTGACCAAGCTCCACTTGGAAGCAACGCGAGCCTCTACGAGTCGCCTCTTCTCCAATATCAAACGGAGGTAGTCCTGGTCGGCATTGCGCAAAAGGCCCTTGAGAGCTTTCTTCTTCTCTTTGCTCCTTGCGGCGACCATCTCGAGATGCAGGTTTTGCTCCTTCATATACTCCACCTCCCTGATCAGCTCCTTCCACTCGGTCTTGAGGTCCTTTATCTTTCGAGCCGCTTGATTCAACTTGGAAAACCAAAAACGACCCAAGGACCCAAGTTGAGCATACCTAGGTGAACAGGGGTCGCAACATTTGGCCTACTCACTTGAAGGCATTTGCATGAGCTTTCTCCAGGGTTGAGGCAGGGGCCTACATCCTCTCTGCCCCTAAAGAAGATGATGGGCCAGCAACTGCTAGTTGCCAAGAAAAATTGGGAAGGGATCCCCAGGTCTCGTTGTCACAGGAGTTGAAGCTCTAGAGTCATTATCATCACTCAGGTTGATGACATGGGGAGGATCCTCAGCCGAGCTCCAAGCTACAGCAGGAGGAGCTTTGGGACCTAACCGCTCGCCTTCCTCACCCTCTCTATCTCCATCTTCTCCATCTTCATCTCCCCCTCGTCATGGGAGACGAATTTTGCCCACATCCCTTCTGGGCTTGTGGCTCGAGAAAGGCTTGGCTCTGCTTCCCCTAATGTCTCGATGAGTGTTTCCAAGAGTTGAGGCTTGGGAAGGGCTTGGCTCTGCCTCCCGTGACCTAGGCTCGAGGGTTGTCTTGCTGTCTCCATGAGGCTCGGCTCGGGAAGGCTCGACTCATCCTCCTATGACCCTGGCTTCGGGGTTGTCTTGCCTCCCTCGCCCTCAGCATCTCCTTAAGTTGAGTCTCGAGAGGGGGATTGCTTTGATCCTGGGGCTCGGCCCATTAACCTGCTTGTGGGACCCTCCCGACAGTCTCCTCTGGAAAAGTATCCTCAAAAAAAGTAAATGGCTCGAACGAGCTAGGCTTGTAAGGGAAGGGGTGCGCCAGTGAGGTGAAAAATGCCATCTAAAGATTGCAAGCTTCCAATTCTTCTGCAGAAGGAAGCAATGCGTCTTGGAAAGCTTCGGCGGGTTGAGAACTGGTCGATAGCAGAAGGATCGACAGTAGGGCTAGAACTGCTAGGAAATGATGTCGTTGTCCCTCATGTCGAGGGAATCAGAATCTTAGCACGCACGAACTCCCGGACGTGAGGCATTTGGGAACGGCTTCCAAATCTCCGGACCCGACCACCAGAAGGAATAAAGCCCCCGGCCTCACCACTTTACGCAATTCACACCTTTGGACGCTTAGCCTGGCAGGTAGAGGGATGCAAGGCACGTTTTTGGCAAGAGGGTTGGGTCTCAAGAGGCGGGATGCTACGAAAGAAATTTCGTCCGATGGCGTATGAGCAGTTGGGTGTGGTCAAGTAGTCACGAATGTTCTCATCAGAAAGGACCACGTTGGTCTTTGACTCGTCTGGGTGGGCCTTCACCCAAGCTGTGACCAACTTGTACCAAGCCTCTCCCCTCCGATTGAGGGTAAGTTCCTGGCTCTCCGTAGACGAGGGGTACCCCTAAGACACCTGAATGGGGAACTCTTTGTGGGAAGCTTCCCCTTCAGGATATTCCCAATCTAGGCCTGACTCGAAGAAAAACTTGCGGGATCACTCCTTTATGCTCTATTGACGCCCTTCGAGTGAAGCGATCTTTCGACCCGAAGATCGGGCCTAGAAGCTGACGATGTGACCCGGTCGGTAGACAAGCCGATATGCGTAAAAGCACTCCTGAGGAGTCAAGTCTGGATATTCTTTAGGAGTCTTGCTTAGTAACATTTGGTAGATGAAACAACTAGAAATCAGGAGGCGCCACGTGTTAAGGTGGAGCTGCGACGGAACCGGTCCGAGGTAATTTAAAACTTCTCGAACCAGGTGATAGAATGGAAGACGAAGACCATTGGAAACATCAATTAGAAGAGAGCCACCCTCATTGCAATGCTGTTAGAATTCACCGCATGCTCGCCCCGAGGCATCTCAAGAACCACAGAAGGGGGAATCCTATACTTGGAGCAGAATGCCCTAAGGTCAACGCCAGTGATAGAGGGAGGAGTGGGCTTTATATAGTGGGGGAAGATTGGACAACGCATGTGAAATGAAACGACCCTGACAGTGATGACGCCAGCAAATGCCATGCATCTGTGGAGCATGAACCAATGGGACCCTGGGGCGTGAAGAAAAAGGTAGCTGACACGGCCAATCAACCGTTGGGAGATGGAATGCTCGCGAGAAATGGGGAAAAGCTTTTATTGAGCATGCAACTGGCCTCGGGAAGTTGAATTAGCAGGAACAGAACGAGCAAAACCGTGTTGGAGGAGTTATGAATTCCCACCTCGTCACCATGATAGTAATTCGCGGGGTACTATGAGGGAGGACCCATCCCGGAAGGCCCGAGCCCAAGAAGGCCGAACTATGGAACCGCAGGCTCAAAGAAGGAAGTTGGAGACCTCGGGCTAGATGATCGGGTACTGAGTGCATGGCCCATCCCAGAAGGTCCTAAGCCCAAGAAAGTCGACCTATGGAACCCCAGGCCCAAGGGACGAAGCTGAAGACCCCAGGCCGGAGGGTCAGGTACCGAGCGCGAACCAACTAGGGATGGCCTATCGACACCAAGCTCAGAAGTGCCAAGGAGAACGTCTTGGGGGTCGGCAACTTGCCGAGCCTTATCACAAAGCACCGGGTAGGATGCCCAATTGTACGTGAACTGCAGCACGTGCCCGGTCACGGATTCAATATACCCAAAGCACGCCGTACTCAATGTCTGTGTCAGAAAACCCGGCACGTAATGGTACGCCCCATGTACAAAGGGCGGCTCGCCCACGATCTGACACCCTTATACTGGCAGGAGGGTGGCTGCAGGACATCTCCCTTAGCCGTCTAGGCCACGAACTAACACTGTGGCAACAGGGAAATAAGTGGTAGTAGACCTGACACTTGACACACCACGACCCCCCTCAGAAATGGAATCCGGATCAGGTATGAATAAGGGCTATCCCTTCTACGGGAGCTCCCTCTCACTCTCTATCTGATAACTCTTTCTATTCATTCTATATCTCTGAGCCTTCTTTATAGAATCATTTACTAACTTTGGCATCAAAGTGACCACGACTGTTACCAGAGCCTCTTCTGCCTCTTAGTTGCAGGCGACATGGAACTCAGACATCGCGGTGCTGCTCAGGCTGCGAAACACAACATCAACAATTGCTCTTGCCACTAATAAGAGTTTGTATATATACGACCCTGCCATTTTATATGTTTTGGCATGCAATGTAGCATAAGTTAAGTGATATAGAAGACAAGACAAAGTGAGCAGCATAAATTAAGGGATATAGGAACATTTCTCTTATTTATTGAGAGAAACTTCGCAACTTCACCCAGGAAAACCAATAGTATGAAATTATGATCGTAAATCTACATCCCTTTCAATTGCTATGCTTTCTAACCCATTTCTGGATTCCAAATATTGATATTTACACTTTTTTTTGGACATTCTACTCTATACCTATCGGGTGTAGCCAGAGAGAAGTAACCGAGAAGGCCATTTGTTTTTATTTTTTATTTATTTTTTTAGTTCTTTTAAATATTATTTTTAAAAAAATACAATATCATTAAAAAAATACTTAGTAAAAAAATAAAAAGTGTGCGACTCATTGTTGGGATGTTTTGTCGGGTCACAAAGCATTTTCCCACTTTTTTTCATTGCAAGTTAAAAGTTTTATATCAACTTATTTATATAGTGAAGCAGATCGACCCACTTGCTTTGCTAATCAGATTCTATTGCTATTTGTTAATATTTATTTTATTTTAGAACATTCAAAGGTATAACAAAGTTTTACATTAAAAATAGTATTATTTCCACTTATAGATAAGAGACAAGAAAAATCTGAATATAAAAGTTTAATTAATAACTCACATTTATTTAATTAATCTGGCATAAAAAATATCTCCTTTAAACTCATCACCTTAGGCCTTAGAATCTATTGAGTCGGCCCTAGCTGTATGTATCATCTCGTCACTGCAGCCTCCAAAGAAAGAGCATATCCATGGAGTAATGACCTATGCCTATTGGCTCAAGAGTTTATACATCCTGAATGATAACATTTTATAATTACCCAATAGGTTCGGCTGGTTTTGAAAGTCTATCGAAAACGCGTCCCTTTTCTTACATTAATTATGTTTGAAAGGGAGAATCTTTGTCAAAAAGTGTCTTACAACTTTGCTTTATAAAAATGTCATTTTTAAATAAAATTAGGGATGAATTTGGTCCGGTCCGGTCCGGTCAATCCTGAGAAGGTTTTGTGGACCGGACTAGACCAAATAGGCATAAGGACCGGTCCGGTCCAGTCCGGTCGATCCTATTCAGTCCAACCCTATACCTAATGAGCCAATAGCACAATCTTATTCCTATGTTTTTTCGGCCCAATAGTAAAAGCCCACTAACATTTTATCCAATTTGAAGCAAAAAAATACAAAAAAATAACTTGAAAGGAAAATAAAAATAATCATAAAAAAATGGTCAATATACAATAAATTTGAATAAAAGGTTTTACTACAACAAAGAAAATTTGTCTATATCCATCGAAAACTTCAAAAAATGAATAGCTACTTGATTTTTTTACTACTAATCCATCCAAACAATTTAAACAAGGTTAAAACTAAAAATTATACTAGATATTGAAAGAAAACTAAAATAACATTCCCAATCAAATTTGGCTTCTAAAAGAAAGAAAAAAAGAAAAAACAACAACCATTCCCAAGAATAGATAATGAAAACTAAAAATTATACAGGTTCCAAAAAACTGAAAAATTAAAAGCTCTAAATACAAATTACAATTATTCTCCTGGTAGCTCCTAAGTCTTAGCCTCCTACATCTTTTAGCTGGGCATACTTTTCAGTTTTCACAGTACGCTGTAAAGTGTAAACAAAAAAATTACTAGCAAATAACAAAAGTGAAAATTGAAAACTAACAAGTTAAAACAAATTCACCTCATTAACTTGCATTGGTTGTAGACAAGGTATTTGAAACCTCTATAGAATTTTCACCATCCCGAACAATTCTATACAATAAAGAAACAAAACAAATTATATAAATTTACATAACATATAGTATTATAGATCATAAAAGTTATAAAATGAAATAAGTAAGAAACATACCCAACTGCCTAGGTTTACTTCTTGGACTTTGTATCGTTGGTTTTCGTATCACATGCATATGAAGCACCAGAGTAATTACATGCAGCCCTAGGTTTACTTGAATCACATTTTGGTATTTTTGTAAAGTGATCCCAAACTATTGACCTAGTTCTACCATTAGCACTCAGTTTAGTATTAGCACTTACATTGGGTGGGAGTGGAGAAATGCCTTGCCCATGTGTAGCCTGTGTTGACTCTACATCATTTGTAGTAGAATCTTGTGATGAATTCTGGAATAGAGTCCTTCTAGAAAAGAAATAAAAGAAATTAAATGAAAATAACATACTAACTTGGCAAAATAATTGCCAATGATAACCCATATCAGGAAAAGGAGAAAGAAAGAAAGGGAATTAAATTTTCATTTAAAGATAGCAACTCTACTGACTTGGCAACTCTACTTTAAAGAAAGAAAGGGAATTAAATTTCTACTTTAAAGATAACCCATGCAATCTTGCAGGTGCTTTTTAATCCAAAGATCATCTCATGTGCTTTTTAATCCAAAGATAATCTCATATGCTTTTTAATTCATGAAAAGTGTATGAATTTTAATTTGGAAAGTGTATGAAAAAGTCATGAATGATCATTTGAGAAAGACAAAAGTTAGTTCTAAAATGTTTCTACATAATCAAAGCCTTCATATTCACTACAATAAATATGAGTTTTTTTCACGAATTCTTTTTCCAAGATACATGATCGTGGCAAATAGTAGGCTGATGACACGAAAACTGTTCGTGGAAAAAAAGACAAGCCTTTTGCCACGAGATAACATTGGCAACTAAAACTTTGTGAGAAAATAATTTTTTTCCATTAAATAAACACATTTTGCGCCGATTAAAAATCGTAGCAAATAAACTTACCAAAAATATCTCCCTGTCTGGAGTTATTAGTTCTTGCCACAAGGTTATCCATTTTTTGTGGCGACATTTACTCGCCACAAATTGTCTTAAGCAGATTTAAAATGCTCTTGTGGGTAATGAGTTTTTGCGACGAGATTATTTTTGTCGGCGACTTGTTGTCGCCACAAATAGACAACCTTTTTAATTCTGCGTTCTTTGTATTTGCGGCGGTGTAAAAATTATTTGCGGCGATAAAAAGCCACTGCAAATACTAATAAAATTAAATCCCCCGCTCCATTCTTCCCCCCCAAACACACACACACACACACACACACACACTCTCTCTCTCTCTCTCTCTCTCTCTCTCTCTCCCCCTGTGACTGTCGAGCCTCTCCTCCTTGCTGCACCACCGCGAATGACTCCCCTTGTCGTCAAGCCACCGTGGGTCTTCCTCCTCAGCCCCTTGCCCTCTCGTCGACTCTCTCTCTTTCCCTCTCCTTCTCGGATCGCAGCAGATCCATGCCCCTCCGCCGTCTCCAGCCATGGCCATCGCCTCCCTTAGCCACCCTACAGTTCTGCCAGTCACCAACTGTCGCTCCACCCTAGCTCTCACATCTCTCTCCCTCGCACGGTCTCTCTCGCGGGTCTCCAACGCACACCCCCCCACGGTTGTCTTATTACAATGGCCTTCCCCGCCGTCGTGAGCCACCATCTCCACCTCCAACCAAGACGCAGCACCACCACGAGCAACCTATGGACGCAAGAGCACCTCCCGCACACCTCCTTCGTTGTCCAGCTCTTATGCATGGTAAAAATCGTATCTTTGTATCTCAAGTGCATTATTTTAATGTATATAGACGTGTATGGTGTGGTGTTGGGGGCTTAGGTAGATTTGTATCTATGTAAATTTACTATTTCAAATGTTTTCAACTAAATTGCACCTCACAAAGTTTTGAGTCTGCTTTGAAAATGGTTTTAGACTAGTCGTGGATGAAAAGAGAGCTGAGGAGATGAAAGCACTTTTAAGATCCAAAGTTAAGATCGTGCGATGTCACTTATTTTTCATTTTTATGATCATGCAGTTATACTCCATCGTTCAAATTTGGATAAGAAGTGTATGGGTGTAAGTAAACAGAATAGTTTAAGTCCCAAAATCCTTTTAGATAGACCCAACAAATTCATACACCCACTGGTATTTTACTTGTATCATATATAGTTTCCGAATACAAAAGGATGAAAAATGGTTTAGATTTTGCCACCTAAATAATTATTGTCTGCAATGAATTAAAGAAAATAGCTCTAATTAATTTCAAACCTCATTTAAGACTTCCTTATCCATTACAAATTCCAAGATACCTGCATGAATAATTAATTTTGTTAGATGAAAACATTTAAATCGAACTAAGTCAACATACCAAGATCTACATAATTTGGTAACTTTAACTTTAATTACATATTTATTAATTTTTAGTTAATTACATATATAATGGGGTTTAGGATGATCATGTTGCTATATTAGGAACAAAGCATAATATATATATATATATATATATATATATATATATATACAGAGTGCATATTAAAAAAAAAAAAAATTGCTTTAAATGTCAAGGCTATGACTATGAAGTTGAGTATTGCCTTGTTAAAGTGGCGATGACATACAGGTTTCTCTTAAAAAATATTAGTCCTTATCTATATCATCACTAGAAAAGGAAATCTTCTCTACAAATGTATGTACGTAATATTACATTATTTTTGTAATAATAGGTATAATGAATTTAGCAATACTTGCTTTTCCATGGAAGATGATCCAATTAGTCCAAAAAATACTGGACTACCTACTTATCCACAGTAAAAAAAGGAAGGAATATAGTAATTATGATGCAATGTTTGTCTTTGTCAACCAAATTAATAAAAAGGGGGTTGTGTTTCAATCCTTACACCAGTTATGCACTTGAAAAAAAGTATTTTTATCGAAAAGATTGAGTAGGGGAGTTGCTTCTGTACACACCACTGCACTGCAAACCTTATAACAACTCAAGCAGAGTGACATTAATAGTCATTACTCGAGGGTGAAGAGTTGGCTGTGTTTTCCTTCATATTGGTGAGATCTGAGAAGAAGATAACGTTTTTGGAGATGGCAGGTGGATCTTTTGGTCCGGCTGGTGTGGCCAAAGAGAGAGATGAACAGTACCAAGGAAGGGTCAATGTTTATGTGATCATTCCCTGCACCGACGCTGCTGTTGGTGGCTCAATTTTCGGCTATGATATTGGAATTTCAGGTTTCAAACTCTATAAAACATCCCTTCCGTAACATCCTTGAGAAAAAGAACAAACCACAATTAGTAATGGCATTCTTCATGCTAACATTCCAAATCCTCACGGGCATAAATTCAATTCTCTTCTATGCTCCGGTGCTATTCCATAGTATGGGGTTTGGTGGCAATGCTGCTCTCTACTCCTCAGCTTTGACTGGGGCAGTTCTGGCTTCATCTACACTGATTTCTATTGCAACAGTAGATAGATTGGGTCGAAGGCCTTTGCTTATAAGTGGAGGAATCCAAATGGTTACATGCCAGGTAAAAGATCTTTAACACTCTTAAGTTAGATCCAGGAGAAGTCAATTAAAAACTGGCACCAGATATTCCAAGTGCAATCATTTTTATGTTGCTTCCCAGAACATGGATTTGGAATTATTCCCCTTCAGTATAAAATATGCTTTAACCCAGCACAGCTATTGTAAGAGAAGCATGAGCATTTTACTGTGCCATTGACAGGTTAGAATCAGAGCTATGACTTTACAACAGTATATTTGCTCAAGTGAGGATATTTTGAAATATGCTTCAAATCTGGTAAAGGCTGAACTTGATAGTGATGAATTGTTTTGAAGTGTTTTGGAGTTGTAGAGAGTTTGTAAAGTATGATGATGATGTTGGTTTAATATACAAATTTGTGTATATTAAATGTATAGGGTATGGATGAAGCTTGTAAAAACAAATGAGTAGTTTGAATGGATTGTATGTTGATCTTATAAAGCTTGAATGGATTGTATGATTGTGGTTGTGTAGAGCCATGAATTGTAACTTATAAAGTTTTGTGGTTGTATGGTATATGTGTATAAATTGTATGGACAATTTCCTCTCTTAGGTTCTAATTAGAAGTTTTTATGTTAGCACAATTTTACATGTTTTTTTTTAAATTATTATAAACGTGAATTTAAATATCTAAGATTTGGATATATTTATTTTAGCCTATATTAGACTATTTGTTTTGATTATTTTTGGCTCAGTCTCATTTTTGTATTTTACATTTTTTTTTCCTAAAATCTCTTAACATTTGCCATGAATGCAACTCGTGGCAAATACTTTTTTTTTTTTTCCCCAGAAGTGATTATTTCCCGCGATAACATTTCTCCGTAAATAAGTATTTCTGATAAAATACTGTGTGGAAAATATATATTTCCCAAGAAAGTATTTTATGGGCAAATAATTTTTTCCCACGAAGACATGTCATGGGTAAATACTTTTTGCCTCAACCTCTTTCCATGAAAAATGATGTTATTTCTCACCACATCATACCAGATGAAACCTTATTTGTCAGGAAGAAAAAAGGTTTTTACCACCACGGTAGTTCATGGGCAAAAGAAAGTTTTTCCCATGAACTTGTGGTTTGGTGGAAAAGGAATTTTTTCCCACCAGTTTTATGCCACGGGTCTCCCACCACACAAATTGGTGCGAAACAGATCGTTTAACATGAAATTTATACTTTTTCCGACCACAATCATTCCCGGGAAAAAGCGAGATTTGTTGTAGTGATATTCCTGCGTGCAATAGCTTTTACTTTGCCATTTATGAATTAAAGCAAAGAACTGTTATGAGTCAATGGCTTTTTAACATGCAATTTAGTTAATAAAATGGAAAAATACAAATCACTAAATTCAAGAACACGATATATTTCTTTTGTTTATAATATTTTTTCATCTGCAAGCAGGGACTTAAATCACTACAACCAACCAATGAAGATAAAGAGTAAGGATCGGCTCAAAGGGAGTGGCAATAAAAGGCCAAAGGCTACCTACTAAGGTCTCCATGGAGAAGGTCCTAAAGAAATTAATATCTTAGAGCTGCCTAATAGTAATAGCTGTATCTATTTTTGGCAAAATTTATCTATTTCGAAGCTGGTGTACTGTGTACATGTCTCTAAAGAAATATATATATATATATATATAGAGAGAGAGAGAGAGAGAGAGTACCTCGTGCGACGGAGGGGCTGCCAGTTGGAATTTTCAGGGGACCTAATAGAGGGGCTAGGTTGCTGGAGAGGGGGGCTGTCACGCGGCTACTAGGGTTTTGGGACTTGAGAGTTTGAAGTGAAAACTGATGCCGTTTCACGCAACCAGTGTCAATATTCATCCGGCTGGAACTTAAACGGTGCCGTTTGATGTTTGGTAGATTTGATGTGTTTTTAACTTGTGATTTTTTTTTATCCTTTTGACACATAAATTAATTAAAAAAATTATTTAAATTAGTAAAATTAATTAAATTATTTAATGGTGATTATTCTTTTAACTAATTGAAAAAATAATTAATGATAATATTATATATTATACTCTAATAGTGTTACTAACTTACTACTACACATAGTATATATATATATATATATATATATATATATATATTATAATGATATGGTGATACTAATAATATATGTTATATATTATGGAATATATATTATATATTATATAATAATATATTGATACTAAATTATGGACTATACTATACTAATAGTAATATATGGTCATAGACTCATAGAGTCATAGTAATATAGTCATTAGTAATACGCATTAGTCATAATGATATTGATACTATATATAGACTTGTAGTTATAGACTTACATTGATTTAGTTATAAATTTAGTTTAGTTATAATTATATTGATGATGTTAATTGTTACTTTATTACTAACTTAGAGAATGTCAATGTATTATAATTTATGATAGTTCTAAGTTAAAAAATGCATAATGAGTTATATACAACTTTTTACATTTTGGATATGAAGCAATAAGCATAGATAATTTAATTATCCATACATGATACATCCATACATGCTTTATATTTACTTGCAACTTAGGTCATAGAAGTAATTAGTTAATGGTGAATTAGTGATAGGTGAGTCAATTGATATTCATGTCATACATTAGTTAATTACAATTTACATTAGTTATTTTTAATTGCTTTATATTTACTTACAACTTAAATATATTAAAAAATGTTATCTAATAACTTAGATAGATGTAGTCTTGTAGATGTTAGTAATTAATTAATGGTGAATTGATGATAGGTTAATTGGACCATTGGTAATATACAATTAATAGAATATTAATTTGCAAATTTGAAATTACATATTTAAACTTTTATATTGTACATGGAGTAGGTTAGATGAGAATTACATAATTTATTATATGAAAAGATTAATTTTTTTTTCAGTCGGTCTGGTCCGAAAACCCCTCAACTCGGGACCGGACCGAAGATCGAAAACCTTATTTTCCTAGGACCGAAACCAAGTAAGTCAGTTTTCGATTAGGTCCGGTCCGAACCGGCTGAATTATAGCCCTAATTAAAATAGAGTTTGTCAAAAATAGGTTGGAGATAGAGGAAATTTCTCCAACCCCTTTACAAAATGGAAAATGCTATTGTGTCATATAATTTACATCACTCATTTTATCTCCTTGATTCAAATTAACAAAATAAAATGGCTTCTAAAAATACAAAAATATGAAGACTAAAATCTAGATTCTCTTTACCCTTTTATATTTGTGGTTTTAACTTTTTCATAAATCACATGCATGATACCACGTCAAGAGAGTAAAGTGAATGGTATAAATTAGGACACAGACACCTCACTTTTTGGCTATGGATAGGGGTGTGCATGCGACCCGAGCACCCGTTAGACCCAATTAGGCTGACCTAAACCGACCCATATTTTATCGAGTATTACTTGAGCGGGTCTCCAAACTGACTAAATAATAGGATTATTAATTGGTGTCAACCTGTCCAAGTAAAACCATACTGATTCCTCAAACTCTAACCACAAGCCTCCCAATTAGCCCACACGTAGGCTCACCATATAGAAGATTTGCGAGATGAAAACCAGAGATGAATTGGGAGAAAGAAAAGAAATTAGTTAGAGATATCGAGAAAAATTCGCCATGAAAGCAACTCATCATCCTTTGATCTTTTTTTTTATTCTTTTGTCTTTTGCTGTTATCTCTAACTCACTGGAGAATTCTTCACCAACCATTGTTTCCAGTAGGGTCGGCCCCCCCACCCGAGTCTAATCCGCCTCCTCCACTACCACCACTATTGGACTAGAGCTCCGAGCACCCTTTCTTCCACGAAGACGGGTCTCCCCCTGATCAGGTTCAGCATGCCATTTACAGATCTACTTCTCTCTCTACATTTAGCATAGCGTTGCTCGAGCAAGATGCCGCCGTTTGCAGATCTGCTGCCGCCGCTACTACTGTTGGTGTTAGGCAGGAAGAGGCTTGGGGCCTCATCTTCTCAGCTCAAGATCTCCTCCTTCGATCCCAAGACCATTTCTCTCTCTTCCTCTCTCGTGGTTTGTAAATCATTGAATCAATTCTCAATTTTTTTTTTCTAAGCAAATCGGTTTTCATTTCTGGAAGCATGGAGAATGACCTTGTTTTTAAAGTTCTGGTCAGATGGGTTCGAACCAGTTTGATTTTTCGGGTCGAGTCGATTCAGGTTGGTGTCTCAAATGCGGTCTTCCGGGTCAGGTCGGGTCAGGTACAAACCTGGCTTTACCGGTCCAAGTTGTAGGCCTAGCTATGGACATTGGTGGGGCTGGACTTTTCTTGGTCGGGTGTTTTTATCATTTATACAGACAATATTTCTGCTTATAAAGAAGACATATACTCTAAAGATATAAAACGAAGTTACCTCCATGAGCTCAGGAAACTTTGCAGCTTTCAATGATCACCACGTGCAAGGAAGAATAGAGAAGACCCACCGAATCAATTATCCTATATATGGTATCATGAATTTTCAATCTGATTCGTGCCATCATATATATAATATAGTTATCTTTCTCTAACCAACTTTTTAAGGTATCCATCCACTTGCTTTGCTGCTAATTTAGGCATTGAAACCCAACATCCAACCACCAGATTCTCCACACACGAAGAACATTAGGAAGTATTGTTTGCTGAAACATGTAAAATCTGCCATTGCTACAGGAAGAAACTAGGCTAAACAGAAGCATATAATACAAACATCTAAAAAAGCCCAAAATAACAGAGGTTTTCATCCTACGTACCCTAGAATGGTGTTTGCAGTTTTGTCCATCTTCCTATTTCCTACTCCTTAACCCTCTGTCAGAGCAATATTAACCTGAAATCTACTTGCACATCTGAAAATAAGAACTGCCAACCTACTAGGGGTAAGTAACTACAAACACCAATACTGACACCTGATCATTCAACCCTCTTCATTGTAATCTTCCTCATCCTCGTCTATTCTTCTACTAAAGTTGGCGAGTTGAATAGGATCAATGGCCATCTTTTCCATGTCAGGTAAGGATCAGTAAACCAATCATGATTATGATGAATTAGGAGACCAAGTCCAAGGCCACTTGTCAGCAAAAAGTGGCAAGATCAAACTAAACCAAGAGAGTAAATCTACAGCGATAAGGCCCACACAGGTATAAAACCAAAAATAAAGTACAAAGAAACAATATCGTTTGTGAAGTGCACACACAGGTATAATTTAGCAGAGGTTCCTGGAATGTACCAAATCCATGTCAAGTCTACCACATAGAAATGCTACTTTTAAACTGTCTAAAAGTTCTATAGATTCAGATTGATGTCATCCGTTGATGTAATCCTTATCAGAAAGATTGATGTCATTCCTGCATGTGGGTTTACTACAAACACAAAATTAATTAATGAAATCAAGTGGAAACCTTTCCAACTCAGACATATAGTGAAACACTGTAGAATCAAACGGCTTTCCACAAGCAGAACCTAAATGACAATTTTTATTTTTTATTTTATAAGTAAACGGTAGTATTTATTAATAAGGATAGGCATGGCACAAGTACACAATGTAGTATATAAGAGATAAAACCTATCTAATTTGCTCCTAAATGACATATTAGACCAGTTCAGAGACGAGGAACGGGAATGACAGTCAACAGAAATTCAATGCAAAAGATATCACAACACGACCTGTAGATTTTCTTTGTATAAAGTCAACTATAGAAAGGAACTCGGATGCAACAAATCTATGTAAAGTGGAGAAGCGATAGCACATGGTTCTCCTGTTAGTCCAGAAATTTCTCATGTTGGCATGCCCTAAGAACCTAAGAATCCGTAAATATGTCATGTCCATCAAATCAAGAACAAATGCGATGCTTGGAAGCTAATAATCTATTGTATCTATCTCATTAACAAAGAAGAAATATAAAATAAAGATAATTTAAAAAAAAATGATGTACTTGTAGAACAGGCGGTGTATTCGTAAAAATATATATTTCTTTTTGTTTTCCAAAATCTAAAGGGTGATTGCGCTATGGTGAGCAGAAACAAGAAGCCAGCACAAAAACAGGTAGAAGAATTAATTTCGAGCGCAGAACATTCAACATATACAACTCTATGGCACCCTGGCACACACAACGTCTAGTACATGTCAACAGGCATAAAGAACCATAAGTCGATAAATAAAGAGAGGTAGGATACGTTTTTTAGAAAAACAGAAGTAAAAAATAATAATTAAAAAGGAAAAAAACACGGATGAAACCAAAAGATCTCCAAGACCCTTAAGAGGCCATAATCCCAAATTTTTTCAGGAACCGCTATCATCAGGCCAAGTTCTTAATGCCCTCTATAAAATTCGTGATGCAGAGAATACAGACTACAGAGTACCCACACACTCTCAGTAATGGCGCCCACATACGTACGGCTAACTAAATCAGATTATAGAATGACGCTAAAAAAAACTCAACATCCAGGTTTAGTATGTGTGGCAGGAGGGAAGAATACCTTATAAATAAATTTCTAGTTAGTAATTTAGTCCATACCAATGCACAATACCATCTAAATTCATACATTTTAAGAAAAGTTACCTTATGAGAACAATGTCCCATACTGGTTGTATTTGACTACCCAGCCAATTTTTAATATATCTAGCTGTCTGTGCACCACACTGAGAACTCCAACAGAAAACTACCAATGCAGAATCATCCTATTACCAAGGCATCAATAATGGAAAAGATCTTCCAAAATAAACCACCGGCTAGCAAGTTTACACATGACAAATTTGGCATCATGACACTCAGAGGCAAGCAACGACTGTTGACCAAAGGGGAAAAAATATGGAAACTAAGCCCATTAAAATCTATAGAAGCTGGCCTTTTATGGGGCCAAACCTGGATAGGTCAGCCAGCCTCTCGCCCCCACTAGGGGTCCTCCATGCTGGGTTGGGGCCCCCGCTGCATGGGCGGTGTGGAGTAGCCCGCTCACCAACCCATACGGGGGTGGGGTAGACGGGGGCAGGGGCGAGCCTCGGCTGCCCAACCCTAGTGTAATTTCATCATTCCATATTTGCTTGGCTGAGAAGTGTGTCACCATTCACCACCTTCATTGTTATTCCTTTGGTAGGTTGCGTTGGTAATTTGGCCCTTTGAGTAATTGACGGATCTAGAAAGTTATTAGTATTTCTTGTATCAATCAAAATCACCACTCTGCATCCATGTATTTGTCCCATGAGCCTCATAGTTCTTGGATTGGGGGAATCCACTAATGCATGTATGGATATCCCTAGTTCAACTTCAACAATTTCTGGTTCTACAATCGCCTTGCTTCCGTCATCTTCCTCCAACTTGGTTGTCTTTCCACGCCCTGCATCATTGCTAGAATCCTCACACTCTAATGAATAATCTAGTTGCCTTGCATCTGTGTCCCGGTCCCTACTTTTCATCACAATTATAGCATAGGTCCTTATCCTTCCGTTCCTTCGTCTGCACAGGTGTCAATCTTTGTACATGAATAATTGTTTTCTTTTCTTGGGCTGGAGAGTAATTGATTGGGGGTTGAGGTGGCCCTAGTCCCAATCTAGCAGATCTCCTAGAGGCAGCAACATTTTCTTCCGGCATTTTAGCCAAACCAAAAGTAGTTATGAGAGTTTAGGAGTTAAGCATCCTTACCATGAACCGTATGTCTTCTCCCAAACGTTAAGAAGCAGCTAAGCTTATAGGGCTCAACAAGTCCCTTTAACTGATTTGATAAGATTTCAAATTGAGTTTTGTAGGCTTCAACTGAAGTGGTCTGTCTAAGCTTCATCATGGCTTCCATGGGGGTCATCATAGGTTGTTGGGCTGAACCTAGTGTGTAATGACCTCACAAAGCCCTCCCAGCTAGATATCCCTCCAGAAGCTTCTATATCTTGGAACCAAGTAAGTGCCTTTCCTTCTATATGGAAGGAAGCCAATAAGACCCTGTGGTGGGGGTTGGTTTGATGGTAGGCAAAGAATTGATTGACCTAATAGACCCATTCATGTAGATCATTACCATCAAACTTAAGAAAATCCAAACGGATAGCATGAGTTTGGATACCCCCATGATCGTCATACAAGGGGTTGGTCACTTGTGATCTAGAATACTCCCATGCACCTCTTTTTTTCTTGGCTTTTTAGAAGTGCATCCACACTCATCAACACGGTCTATAGTTGCTGCGCCAAGCCATCCACTGCTTGTTGCAATGACTTCTGATTTTACTAGTAAACCTCATACGCTTGCTTAACCATAGCTACAACATCTGCTAATTGTGAATAATGAGTTCCAGTACCCTCCATCTTGGGCCGAACCTGGCTTTTATACCACTGTAACGTCTCTCAAGTACTGGAAATTAAATAAGTAACCACTTCGAGTGGGTTCTCCTCCAAAAGATAACAATTGGCAAAAGACATCACTACCTTTTTCCATTAATCCAGGAAAATTAAATACATTAGCAAAATAATAGACATCATGACTTCAGACCCATTACCCAAAAGAGCTTTGCTATACATAAGCCCCACACACCACACACAACACACCATACTTTCTTTTATTTTTTTTATATTTTTTAATTTTTTAATTTTTTTAATTTTATTCTTCTTAAAATAATTAAATTATTCTACTTATCATCCATATACCACACATTTGGTAGGAGAAAAAAATTAAAAAAATAACAAAAACAGTTGCGTGTGGTGTGTGAGCCTTATGAGTAGAATTTTTCTACCCAAAATAATAGCAATTAACAACACATTTCCCCTTTGGAATGGAGGGGCCGATTTCAAGGGTTCAACAGTCTTCAATAGTGGCATGACACTTTAACACTCCATACACTAGTTTTATGAGCTGCATCACATGTGATTAAATTGAAAACAAAATACTCCCGACATTAGTTTCTTCTCCTCTCTTGTATGAAAACACCAAATTCCATCTCAACCTGCTGCACACCCTCTAGACCTTTGCACCCCCTCCTGACCGTTGCACGGTGCACTACCTCCAGACCGACACACCCCTTCCACAAAGCGGTTCTAGATAGAATAGGATATGCAGTTCCTCAATTTCTCTAAGCAAGGAAAAATAACGATGAAAACAAATCACAAAGTTGAGTTCCCACATCATCATAACACAAAGAGGCTAAATCCTACCAGGAAAATTCCTTCCATGTTGGTCCTCATCCCTTCGTTCGTATAGCTGCAACCAATAATCATAGACAAGTATCACATCTACCCACTTCCACTCTGGTAGTTAAGTGACATTTTTCACAAATGCAATGATCCAAAATAAAAACATCACTAATTTCCCTCGTTCCATGATTTAGAACTTCTGCTTCAATAGTTGGACCAGTTGCTTTGACAAATTTCAGCATTGTCCCATTTTTTAAAATTTCATGAATGCATTCTGAAAAAGTGGAAACATGTTTTTTCTTACTTTTTTTTTTCATTTTACATTTTGCAATTTGTTACATTCCCAAGCAAAATAAAAATAAAAAAAGGGCTAGATCTCGGATTCGAGCTCCTTCATCGAACCAATTCTACCGCAACTAAATAGATTCCAAGTAAAGAAATCTTTTTTTTTAAGAAACCATAAAGAAAGAAGAATCTGAAAGAGTAAAGAAAAGAGTTTTCTAGTTTCTTTATTGTTTTGTTCAGTTCATTTTCTTCCAGCTTCCTCAAAAACCAAACATGAATAGCAGAGGTTTTTATAGGCATTGATGAAATAGAGAGGGATGGAAGAAATTACTTGACTTTCATGCAAGCAAGGCGATGGGTGACAAAATTGTTCTTTTGCATCTTGGTTTCTATGAGGCATTTGTTCCCGTGAGTTATGCGGTGTTGTGCGGTTTATGATAAGTCAAATGGGAGGGCAACATGGAACACGCATATTGGAGGCTATTATTAGGAGGAGAACACCAGGACTGGCAAGAAGTTATCCTCTTAACAATCCATAACTGCAGTAAATAAAGGACCAACTCTAACACAACTACCACTGACCCATGTAGACAACTACTACTGACCCACTTAATTGACTATGTAAACCATAAATTAACAAGCTTATCGGACTCCCTAATTAACTCCCATGGACTATCAACCCATCAGGTATGATCCGAGCCCACAACATCAGAAGCCCCTTGCGACACCAAGGCCCATGGCCCGTGAGGCAGATGACACTCTCTCTCAAACACTATATCTTTGTCTGTGCATTAACCCCGTTAGCAAGCAATGTTTGCAGAAAGAAACTTATAAAAACTTCTCTAATTTCATTCCAATATTCGGGTTAATTTATACATGAATAAGAAGAATAAAAGAATATTTGTTGGTTATAATAACTTGAGAAGAAAAACTTAACAACTTTCTCTGCTGTGATTTTGTTGAGTGCAGTGTGCTGTTGGTTGTAACGGACGTGCTTCGTGACCCTGCTGCTCTGTTTTGGCTGTGGTCCATAGCTTGCCTACCAACTGCTTGTCCGAAGGTATTAGCTAGTCACTTATTCTGATACGTCCCCTGGAGTCCAATGGGGTATAATGCAAATTGAGACTTGACCGAAAACGGGAGAACTGATCTGCAACAAGGGGTCTGGTGAGGACATTGGCTATTCGGTCACGAGAGCTGTAATGATTTTGATGCAACTCTGTCCCTAATAAAATGGAAGTCTATGTCCATGTGTTTAGTCTTGGAGTGATAAACTAAGTTTATTGAAATGCAGTTAGCTCCTAAGTTGTCACACCATAGAGTTGGAGCTTTAGAAAGTGAGATTCCCAGTTCACGAAGCACGGTTTGAAGCCAGATAGTTTAGCTGCTGAGGAAGCAAGGGACTTGTACTCTGCTTCAGTGGAAGAGCGTGCAACCATGCTCTGTTCTTTTTTTAGCTCCAAGAGATCAGATGAGAACCCAAGTAAATACAAAAACCTCCAGTTGAGCGTCTATCATCTGGACACCCACCCCAATCGGCATCACAGTAAGTTTGAAGATGAAGACTGCTTTGTGGTTTAAACAACAAGCCAAGATTAATGGTCCCTTTGAGATACCGTAGCACTCGTTTTACTGCACTCTAGTGGGAATTTTTTGGTGAGTGCATGAACTGACAAATCTTGTTCACTGCAAAGGAGATGTCAGGTCTTGTCAAGGATAAGTACTGGAGACTTCCAACGATGCTGCGATACAAAGTAGCATCTTCAAAATCTGGAGAATCAAATTTCGATAACTTGAGTGAAGCGGCCATGGGAGATGAGATGGGCTTAGCAAAGAGCATGTTGCTTCGATTGAGTAAGGCTTTAATATATTTTCTCTGAGACAGCATCAATCCAGTAGATGTATGATCAACTTCAATTCCAAGAAAATAGGAAAGTCTTCCTAAATCCTTAACTGGAAACGCACGCCCCAAATATGAAATAAGGCTGTCAATAGCTGATGAATGTGAAGCAGTGATGACTATGTCATCCACATATACTAGAAAATAAATATGCACATTGGAGTGATTGAGAATAAAGAGAGAAGGGTCTGCTCGTGAGGCATTAAAGCCATAATCCAGTAGCCAAGATGAGAGTTGAGCAAACCATGCTCTTGGGGCTTGTTTAAGCCTGTAAATAGCTTTGTGCAATTTACAGATGTATGTCGGATGAGTAGGATCAACAAAACCTTGAGGTTGCTGCATATAAACATCATCAGTTAAACATCCATTTAAAAAGGCATTTTGAATGTCAAGTTGCCGTAATGACCACCCTCGAGTTACAGCAATGGAAACAATCAATCGAATGGTGGATGGCTTAACTACTGGACTAAAAGTCTCAGTATAATCCAAACCATGTTGTTGATGGTAGCTTTTTGCTACTAATCTTGCTTTTCTTCTTTCAAACGACCTATCAGCTTTGGTTTTTGTTTTAAAAATCCACCGACAACCAAGGATGTTAGCTGAAGCTGTAGAAGGAACTAAACTCCAAGTGTGACTTTGTTGTAGAGCTTTGAATTCCTGATCCATGGCATCCCTTCATTTAGGAAACTTGGCAGCTGCAGAAAAACTAGAAGGTTCATCAGGAATCGTAAGAGAGGTAGAAAGACAATACCGAGTGGAGTATGGTATGGTTCCATCTATAAAATTTCGGGGTCTGAAGGTATTGGTTTGGGCACGGGTTATGATGGGAGACCTCGGTGGAACAAGTGGAGAAGGAGCTGTTGCGCGTGAGGGACTGGGAAGAATAGGGGAATTAATCGCAGAGCACGGACTTTAGCTTGACGAAGAGGGATGATTGGGAGTAGAAATAGAAGGACTTAAGGTTGACGAAGATGGGCTTTCCCAGGCCCGAGAAGTGACGGTAAAGATGCGGGCAGTAAGACACTTGTAGATACGGGGGAATTTGATGAGGGCTTGGACTGATTTTTTGAAAAAGGAAAGGAGTCCTCATTGAAGACCACGTCCCGAGATATGTACATCCTTTTTTTTGTTAAGTCAAAGCATTTATATCCTTTATGGCACGAACTGTAGCCCAAAAATAGACAGGACAATGATTTGAAATTAAGTTTGTTGGAAAGATAAGGCCAAATATTTGGCCAGCATTCACATCCAAAAACTTTTAAAAAAGTATAATCAGGTTCACAATTGTGAACAGGAAAATGAGGAGTTTTATTTTGAATGACAGAAGAGGGTAGAATATTAATTAAGTGTACAGCGGTTTCAAAAGCATCGGCCCAAAAAGTGAATGGTAAAGAAGAGTGAGCTAACAATGCAAGCCCGGTTTCGACAATATGTCGATGTTTTCTTTCAACAAGTCTATTTTGTTGATGAGTGTGAGGACATGAGAAGCGATGTGTTATTCCAAATTTTCGACAGATTTGAGTGAGAGGTTTAAATTCACCTCCGCCATCAATTTGAAGTGTCATAAGTTTAGAATTGAATAATCTTTCAACATAAGGCAAAAAGGTGTTGAAAATAGTAACAACATCAGATTTGAGCTTGAGTGGAAATAACCAGGTGTATCGTGTAAATTGATCAACAAATGATAGATAATATTTGTAACCCAATGGAGAAACATAAGGGGCTGGACCCCAAACATCAGCACAAATTAATTGAAAAGGCCTAGTATAAGTTGCTCGATGAGTACAAAATGGGAGTTGATGAGCCTTAGCAAGTGGACATTTAGAACAAAAAAAAGATGACTCAGATGAAGAAACAGGTAAACACTTATTTCGTAAGACTTGGGATACAAGAGTTAAAGAGGGATGGCCTAGCCTTCGGTGCCATTGAGAGAATGTTGTTCGTTCACCAAGATGAGTAGTGGGACTTGAGGGCTGATTGATCTTGGAAGGGAAAACATATAATCCATTACAAGTTGGCCTGGTGAGAAGCACCTTCTTTGTCTTGTTGTCCTTCACATTAAAATGAGAGGAATGAAACTCAAAATAGCAGGAATTATCAATGCAAAACAGTAGAACAGACACAAGATTTTTGGTAATATCTGGAACATGTAATAAATTTCGAAGGAAGAAAGAAGAGGAGGTAGAGGAGAAGCAAGAGTCACCGAAATTGTGAATAGGAATCCCAGAACCATCTCCAACGCGGATTGAATCACTACCACTATACTATTCAGATGAAACATTCAAGTTATTAAAATCATTTGTAATATGATGTGTAGCAACAGAATCATGATACCAAGAAGAGTCTGATAATGAGTCTGGAGCCGTGTAGTTTGCAGAGAAAGATTGTGGAACTTCATACTGATAGGCATGATCAAAGCGAAAATGGCATTGCAGTGCTACATGACCTAACTTATTGCAAACCTGGCAAGTTGGTCGATGAGAGGAAAACTGTTGCTGGGAAGAAAAGTTTGAAGAAGACGAGTGTCCTCCACGATTATTGTGGAAGTGACGACCCCTGCCACGGCCTTGTCGTCCACTGCGGGAGAATCCACGCTCACGATTTCCAGCAACACTAAGATGAACAGAAGGCTCAAGAGAGGAAGTTATACTCCTGTTGTGGTGAGATGCGCGACTTTCATGAATTAATAATAATTGATATAATTCATGAGAGGAAATAGCTTATGCTCGTGTGGTGACTGAAGTTATGAAAGCTTCATAAGAGGAGCCTAACCCATTGAGAAGATAGGTGACTACCTCTTTGTCAGGGAGAGTGTTACCGGTAGCAGCTAGTGAATCCACAAGAGAACGAACCTTGCCAAAGTAGTCAGTCATGGCTTGATCTCCCTTGGAGAGATTTGTGAGCTGGAAGCGAATTTGAAATTCCTTAACCTGGGAATGAGACGCGAACATTGAAGCCAAGGAGACCCAAAGATCACGAGCAGTCTTAGCATAGAGAACATGACCAAGCAAAGACTATGAGAGGGAAGAGAAAAGGACACTCAGAACAAATTGATTAGTGCGATTCCATGAGGAAAAATCTGGATTAGCTTTCGGACCTGAGTTTGTAATTAAAACTTTTGAGGGAGGAGGACTAGACCCATCTATATAAGAGTAGAGATCTTGTCCTTGCAAGTATGCTGATATTTGTACTTGCCAGAGGAGATAGTTTTCATTGTTTAATTTTGTGGTGAACACATGAGAGAAGGAAGAGAGAGTGGAAGAAGAAGAAGATGCTACCATGGTTGAGAATGACGTTAGTCGCTGGCTCTCGATACCATGTTTGCAGAAAGAAACTTATAAAAACTTCTCTAATTTCATTCCAGTATTCGGGTTACATTTATACATGAATAAGAAGAATAAAAGAATATTCGTTGGTTACAATAACTTGAGAAGAAAAACTTAACAACTTTCTCTGCTGTGATTTTGTTGAGTGCAGTGTGCTGTTGGTTGTAACGGACGTGCTTCGTGACCCTGCTGCTCTGTTTTGGCTGTGGTCCATAGCTTGCCTACCAACTGCTTGTCCGAAGGTATTAGTGAGTCACTTATTCTGATAAGCAACACAACAAAATCTTGCTCTACCTTCAATCCTTACCCAATCCTTTGCCACTTCTTCCCTCTCTCTTTCTCAGCAACTTATCCTGTGTGTGAGGACATTTGACAGAGATAGAAAACAATGATGGATGCTCCGTTCACCGAGTTCATTATGGCTGAAATTGAGGTGGCCCATCGAAATCTTGCTCCACTTGCCTCAATTGGTGTTTGAATTGTTTGAATCAAAGAGTCGCCGTAGATTTTGGTCATGGTCTACCAAAAGAAGGTTGTCGGCTTCTGAAGTGGAGAGAGAGAGAGAGAGAGAGAGAGAGGGAGAGAGAGAGAAACCTGGCAGTATCGGCATTGTCCCTGATGGTAGAGGGCTTTCGGCTAGGGCTTTTGTTATGGCTGTAAGCGACGAGACTAGGCAACAGGAAACTAGCTCGGTCTCTATCTGAGGTCTGGCAAGGGAAGGGAAAGGCGAGGGAGAGGGACGGACTAGGTAGAAGGTAAAAAAAAAAAAAAAAAAAAAAAAAAAAAAAAACTAACGTGACATGTGCCGTTAGTTTGTGGTACCCTTTATTTTCCTAATGTTTTCCTAATTTTAGAGATAAAAATATAGACATACAATTTTATATAATATTTTAAATAAAAAAAATATTTTTATAAAATAACATTATTTTTTTACCTAAATATACTTATTTTTAAATATAATTATAAAAATAATTATACATGTATCATTATATTTCGTTAAGAACACATGACTTGGTCGTAACTGTTTTGATTTTTTTAAAACTCACTCAAATATCTTACTCAAAGTCTAAACTACAAACAGAAAGTTGTTTTGTACTAAATGGACCCTGTACATAAGTAAAATGGAGAGGATCCAAAATTTGGAAAGCATGCATCATGATTTACTGAACATGAACCCCAATAAACATCGATCATTCCAAACAAAGCTGCTTAAAAAAAAACCCTAATAACTAAAGAAAGCTTATATGTTGAAATATTAGATCAGAATATGTAACAGAAGTGATATTACTTCGTTGGTAATATCTTAGATCTAGTGCAGTTACTCCACGGATTCTCCAACTTCATTGTTCGTCCACAATCTTTATATTAATGGTGGAGTGTGTTATGTGGTAAAACGAGAATAATAGTCACAAATTTCACAGCTTAAATGTCAGGATTAGAAAGAATTCTTTGAGAGATCTAAGTATAATATAATTTAGCAGACTTACTGGAATATAGATAGAATTAATGCTACTTTTAAACCGTCTAAAAGCTCTCTCTCTCTCCCTCTATATATATATATATATATATATATATATATATATATAATAGCTAGGTTGAGATTGAATATAGAATATTCCTTTACTAAATTCTCCTGCATGTGGGTTTACTGCTAACATAAAATTAATTAATGAAATCAAGTGGAAATCTTTCCAATTCAGAGCTCTATATAGTGAAACTCTACTGTAGAATCAGAAGGTTTTCCACAAACAGAACCTAAAAGACGACAGATTAAGAGTGTGTTTGGATGTTAAAGTGAGTTGAGTTGAGATAATAAAATATTGTTGGAATATTATTTTTTAATATTATTATTATTTTAGGATTTGAAAAAGTTGAATTGTTTATTATATTTTGTATTAGAATTTGAAAAATTTATAATTATGAGTTGAGATGAATTGAGAGTAATTGAATATCCAAACAAAACCTAAGACGGCCGGCCAGTTCACAGGAAATTTTTATTTTTATTTTATTTTTATGGCGATGTTTTACGGATAATGGCATATATAATACCAAAACAAAAAATGGCATCCTAATCCAACATTACTCTTCTAAATACGTTGAATAATTTTATTGAATAATATTTAATGTTTTTGTCACATTCAAGAAAGCAATTACAGAGGAGTGCCGAGTTTGTTGACTTAAAAGAATTATTAAAATATATTTTTTAATATTATTATTTTTTTAAAATTTAAAAAAATTAAATTATTTATTTTATTTTATATTAAAAATTAAAAAAATTATAATAATAAAATAATAAAATAAGATAAAGATAAGATATTTTTTAAAAATAAACTAGTACGGTATTCGTACTAATGCTTTATAAATGAACGACTTCTACACAAGTCGTACGTTATTCTGGCTTGCGGTTGTTACTACTGGCGGCTACTCGCGGCCTTGGGAAGGTGATAAGAGAAGTGAGGAACCTACCGATCACCTATAAAGCAGTGAGAGTAGTTGTTGTTTTGACTTTTGAGGCCTAGGTTTCCTCCAAAATTACCTTTCCTTTTTCACCCTTATTCTCTCCACAATAAGAGGAAAAAGGATCCCTTTCATTCCCTGCCGGCCAACGGGCGAGTTGAGTACGTAGGATCAATGGCATCTTTTCCGTGTCAGATAAGGACTAGCCAGGGTATTCCATGTCTATGCGGATGGGCGGACTTCTAAAGAAGTTTTCTAAAAGCTTACGGGAGAGTCTCTATGGAGGGGGTGGTTTTCTAAAAAGTTCGATAATAATAATGTCACTTTCGCTTTCTCGCTATATATTCACATTCATGGCTGATCATCAGCACATGACATGCAATATCGTAGCCACTTGAATTGGTAGGCTGTGAGCCTTGTGAGTCGTGTAAAATTATTTCACAGACAAAGATCAATTCGCATCATGATGAACAACTATTATTATATTCACATTTCCGAATCCAATTCATGAATCAGCAACAATGATACCCTTACCACTTCATACTACCTGTCTACTATCGAGCTAATCTTTTTAATTTATTTCCGAAGTCCATCTCTGCTCTCTAACGTGTGTGCATGGGGTCATATATGGCGGCTGTGAAAGGAACGTGCCGCCATTTTAAGGAATGATTATTCTTTAAATTGACCGAAGTACAAACAATTATCAAAGGCGCGGTATCACAAGAACTACTATATATATATATATATATATATGTTCATTTCCAAAAAGAAAAAATCTATCTGAAAGCAGATTAACATTCATGACAATACTTTATTTGTTAGAGAAATTGAAAATGAATATTTCTAACAAATTAAATCTTGTCGTGTAAATTAAATAGAGGGTGTGGGCTTCCAAGTAGAATAACCCTCCAAAAAAAATCTTTATTTTTCTTAATATAATAATAGATATAGTTTTAATGCGCACTCTCTTTAATAAAAAATGGGATCAATCACAAAAAAATAATTTTTTTATATGAATTTTGGATTTATCTACTTTTTTTAAGGGATTGTGCAAAATTTGCACATCTATGACTGCAAAATATATTTCAATTAAATAAAAAAAAATCTATATTTTATCTTTTAATTTTTCTACCATTCTTATTAAATATGACTATGAAAAAGTTAAGATATGTTATTTCTATCATATTATTAATTTCTCGTACACGAAAAAAATAACATTTCTTAAGCACAATTAATCCAACAAAAAGAAAAATGAACCAATTTGAATGAGGCAGATGAAGTACTAGTTCAATATATAAATTGGTGATCTGCATCTTTTCTAGCGATGGGTTTTGATCATATTATTATTTCGTCATCTTTTTATATCTAGTTTAGTACTAGTGATAGGCGTATCCGTCCACTAGCTTTTTATATATATCTAGTTTACTAGTGATAGGCGTATCCGTCCACTAGCTTTTGATCTCCTTTATAAGGCGTTGAAACTCAGCATGCAATTAACCACCAAATTCTCCACACGATCGAGGAACATAATTAACAAGTACTAGAGGAAGAAACTAGCTACTTTTGTTCCTACGTACGTACCCTAGAATTAATGGTGTTTGCAGTTTTGTTCATCTTCCTAGCTATATCCTACTCCCTAATTACCCTCTGTCAGACCAATATTAACCTGAAATCTACTTTTATATCTCAAAATAACAACTGCCATCCTATTTCGGGCTAATTAAGTAACCACAAATTAACTAATTTACCAGTGCTGCCATCTCATTGTATTTTGATACACTGATCTAATTTCCTTGCCCCTCCATATAATATATAAAAATCTTGTGCATGTTGTAATTGATAGTTTTCTGGCCTCCATAAAATCTATTTGGCATGCAATTTGCAAATTTTATTGATAAATGTGAGACCTAATTAAGTTATATACAAGAAGACAAAACAATACCCTAAAGATGTGTAATTGAAGGTAGAAATCAAGTTCTCAAAAGAAGTACTACAATTAATATAAAGTACTCCCAAAACTGAGAGCTAGACATATAACACAAGCTTTATATCAATTGAACTAGTTCATCCTCGTTTGTTTTTAGATATAAGATGAAATGAGATTTTTTAAGATTAAAGTTAAGAATAAAATGAATATATATTTTTAATATTATTTTTGTTTTGGGATTTGAAAAAATTGAATTGTTTATTTTATTTTATATCAAAATTTGAAAAATGTGTAATTATTAGATGAGATGAAATGAGATGAGTTGAGAAGTTCCCTGAAAATAAACGAAAATTAGTTTGCATCTTTTCAAGCCATGGTTTCGTATATATTATTTATATTTTATAATTATCTTTATCTAATTTACTGATCGTGATAGGTATCCGCCCACTAGCATTTCAACTTTAGCCATTGAAACCATGTAAGTATATAATTTTAGTAACAGGAGATATCGTGTCAACCAATTAAGTCCTACATGTCGTATCAATCATCTAGACCTGAAATGTTATTGTAAGAATCATCAAAGTTTTTACACGATTGGTTGCCACTCATTTGCAATGTTTTTACATGTCGTAATCAATCATTTACATGTTTGACTTTTGAACTAATCAAACACTGTTATTGTAAGAATCACCTAGGCGGGGGACAACGGCCTGAATCAAACTGCTAACCCACAAAGGCCTGAATTAACTGATCGCTGTTATGATCAATATTATATATGCGACAAAAACGATTATTTCTTACATAATTAACCTGGTGGTATAGGGCAGGGGCGTAATATTGTTCCGGACAATGCTTAGGAATCGAGAATTTTGTCCCTGTATTGTATCGTTAAGTGTAAATCTATGTTTTATTTATTTATTTTTTTTTGTTTTATTTTCAACCATTTTTTATATATACCTCTTTAAACTTTTTTTTTTTTTAAAAAAATCAATTTATTAATGGTCACTTACTTACTTGACCATTAAATAAAAAAATAAAAAACACAACCGGTACCGATCGACAATCCTCAGTTCAAGAAGCATTTTCCTATTGTCCGGCCAGTTCTGTACGTTGACTTTACTGCCTAAAGGATTGCAAGGCTGCTCATCTTTGTTGAAGAGGGCAGCCCCCCTTTTTTCTTTTCTCATGATTTGTGCAAACTTTCACGGGGTTTTCAAAGTTGGGAGTTTATTTAATAATGCGTGGCAACCAATTAAGTCCTACATGTCGTAATCAATCATTATTAAATAAACTCCCAACTTTGAAAACATGACTCATGCAGTGAGTTTTAAACATAATCATAAACATGTCGTAATATTTCTCCAGACGAGGAATATTAACAAGTACTACAGGAAGAAACTTTTTTTGTTCCTACGTACGTACCCTAGAATTAATGGTGTTTGCAGTTTTGATCATCTTCCTAGCTAGCTATTTCCTACTCCCTAACCCTCTGTCAGAGCAATATTAACCTGAAATCTACTTTTATATCTGAAAATAACAACTACCAATTACCTATTTCGGGCTAATTAAGTAACCACAAACACGTACCAGTGACACATGATCATTCAACGTACCCTAGTCATATAACAAAACAATATATTTTTCTTTTTTTTAAAAAAAAGACACATAGAACACTCATAAAATAAAGACAAGAAAAGGCTGCCTAAAGACGTTACAAAAACATGACAATAACCAAGTCATGATTTCGTTGATCTTTTTTCTTCGATCGATTAGTTGTACTTTGGGTTGGCTCTTTCTTCCGTTGTTCACATTGGCAACCCCACTCGTGAAAGATGTTAGTAGACTTTGACTCGCTTTGGATGATGTTGAGTTTGTTGGTTGTATCCGCACTTTCCCGTGAACTTCACGACTACGATATCCATGGAATGTGTTAATGTTTAACTCTAATATTCCATGGATAAAAGTAGTACCAAGAGAAATACAGTTAAAATTTTGCATTCGCAGTTTAACTCTAATATTTACTACTCGGATTGAAAATCTTGGGTACTTTTTCAACTACTGTTCGACTAGTTTTTGAAATTATATATATAAAAAAGATAATTTCAAGCATCACCATCAGGAGAAACATTAGTAAATCTTGGGTACTTTTTCAAAAACCTAGAGTAGTCGAACAGTACGTAGAGACGGTTGGCCAGTGTGATATTGCCTGTTTCTGCATATATGCCCTTTTTCAAAAACCTACCGAATATTCCTGCATATATGCCCTTTTTCAAAAACCTACCGATTACCTTCGATCCCTTTTGAAAAAGGGAATCAAGGGATCGAAGGTAATCGGTAGGATTTTGGAGGAAACCCTAGGCCTTGAAAACACCAAAAGTGTCAAGGATAAAACTCACTGCATGCTTGCCAGTTTAGCATGTAATCTTATATAGATTACCGCTGGCTCGACGAAATGATAACTACAAAGAACAATTCTTATAAGTACCAGTACTGTTTATCCGAAAGGATAAAAATACACTTGAATCAATGTAAAAGAAAGGTAATTTTATAATATTAAAATTTAGTTTTATTAATAGAGTGGCATCTTGAACAACTATTATTATATTAACATTTCCGAATCCAATTCATGAATCACCAACTATTATTATATTAGCATCATTAGTTTCACATGTAAGAAGAATGCTATTTGTGGATTTGAAGTACTCACATGTCTTTTTCTGTTGGAAGCTAGCTAGATATTACGACAAAATACCGTGTGAATTGGATTATGCAAAGTGAATTGTCTTTTTCTCACATAATATGGAGTGAGTTGTGCATATTTTGTGTGATTTGTAATAATATTGTGATTTGAGCATATATTTTGAATTTTATAATATTGTGAATGTAAGAGATCATACAATTAGGAGATATAAAATATAGAAAAAGTAAAGAATTCATAATTAACTAATAAGTAATTAAACACTATTAAAAAAATAATTAATATATATTAAACACTATTAATTATAAAAAGTATTTAAACACTATTAAAAAAGTAATTAATATATATTTATAACATATACTAGGTTTGAAACAAATAGGTAATTAAAAGGGTGATTAAAAGGATGAAGTTGTAGAAAAAAACAGTGTATTCATAACTAAAAACATATATTGTAACGCCCCGTCCCTCGAGGGTCCGGAGAGTTAACTCATATCACTTAAAATCATTTCCAAATAATACTTTTAAAATAAACCAGAATCTCCAAAACATATTAACCTATTTTTTCAACATAGATATCCATGTTCCTATATAAGGGCACATCAAAGTGTCTCATTGATATACATAAACTTTTCCACAAAGATTAAAAATATCCATTACTCAAAATACCTAGGCCACATAAAATATCAACACTACCAAAAGATTCTCCAAAAATCCTTGTACCCCAAGGCACTTAGCCTTCTATGATCAACAAAACTTGCAAGTACTCTCTATTCCTGATTTCCAGGTGTTGCATCAAAATTATCTGAAACATATTATGGATATAGGGGTGAGTTATCAACAACTCAGTAAGCAGAAAACGTATACTAGCGTGCAAACATGAGCATTTGCAGAGTATAGCATGCATAATAAAATATTTTTCAGAGTTGTCATGTAGAACAAAATATGTTTTCAAAAGTAACAGAGCGATGGTTTTAAGTCAAGTAAAACCCAGAGTACTTTAGCATAACATAACCTGAACATCATCATCACATCAAAACAGAGCATCTTACAGAGCAGAGACCATGTTTCACCCCTGTGGTAGGGTTGTGCTATCCCCGGGGCCAAACCGGGCAGAGACAGAGGTGAAATCTTTCCCTTATTCTTCTCGGAGCCCCGAGTGTGCACACAGGAAAGACCACAAATAAACCACTTTGTTTCCAAAGTGGGTGCACTCAGAGACATAGAAGTTGGTACCAACCCAAACAGAGCAGAGCATAACGAAGCAGAGCAGAGCAGAGTAAAGACAGAGTCAGATACAAAATCAGTACACCATGCCAAAGGTTTTCAGATGCCATATCAAAATAAAACGGAGTACCAAAACATAATCAGATCATTCTCAGATACTGAAAATAAAAGTCGGAGCATCTTTCCAAATAAATGCACAATTTTTCAGATTCTCAATATCGCTCTTTTTCAGATTTCAGAGACAAAATTACAAAATTTAGCTCATGTCTACACAATGCATGTCAGAAAATATTTTCTTTTTTTCATACAAATTTCATGAGTAATGCAAATAAGTGACCGAGGTTGGTTTTTCCCAAGTTCTCATTTCATCACAAAAATATGCAAAGTTTTCAGAAAGTCAACCCCAATCTCACTAATTCGTGTAAGGTCTGTGGCGCCCCCAATCCCCCTTATATAACTACACAGGGATCGAGACGCCAGGATGGTGACAACACGGTCACACATCCCAACGAAGTGCCAGTGTGTGTACATGCAACAGTGTACAAATAAAATAACGCAGCGGATAGTCAACTAAGTACCAAAATTTATTTACAATCAAACATCAGTAAAAATTTGAATAGCAGTTATACAGTCATCCATAAAAATATATTACAATATTTTTCAAATAAACAAACGAGTGATCCCAGATCACTCCTCGGGCGGAGCCGTCTCCTTAGGCTCGCCCTCCTCCTCCTCATCTGCATCAAAATCTGCGTTACCATAAAATGGTATCGCAGGTAAGTATGACCCCAAATAACAACGTAATATAAAATGCATTAAATGCAACTAACATGCATGCACATGAAAAATATGCATTTTACTCAACACATTATTTTTTCCGAAAATAATTATTTCAACACACGCCAAAATCTCATTTTGGCCCAAAATATCCGTAAAACATTTTCCCAGAAAATGATTTACCCAGAAATCCAACTCGCACTATTATCTCAGAAAATAGTGCATTAACTCCATATGCACCATGCATTAATTCCATATGCACCATGGCCTCCCCTATGAACCATCCGCACGTCCTGACTTCGTAGCGGTGCTCAGTTCCGTGCCCGGCGCGTACATGGCCAAGCACCCACACTACGCAACGAGCGATACCCAGTTTCGCGCCTAGCGCGTACGTGGCCAGACATCCTCTAGTCCCCGCTAGCAGAAGGACCACGGAGTCGGCACGAGACCATCTCGTCCGATCCCATTGTCGCCCGGCGACAACCCAGGGGACGTTACTCAGTATATTCCGCTCCCGAGTAACCAGAGGAGCTCCACCGAGTTATTGCCCCATCTCGGCTCGGGGTCGTGATACACACGCACCCAAAAATATTATCACATAAAATCATAGCTTTTCAAATCACACATGAGCATGAATGCAATGCACGAAAACCCAGTTTTCTTTACAAACATGATCATGCATGAAATAATGATATGAACATGCACCAACACTGATCCAACATCCATCCAGAACCAATCCCAACAAATTCAATCAAGACAACATATCAACAACCAAACCAATTAAACCAAACCAACCAAACAACTCCAATCACAAATCCATCCGACCCCCGAACTCCTCGGACTCAGTCCGGCATGCTAAATAAATACAGTGAAATGGGTTAGTGCAAAAATACATTTAAATTACGAAAGTTCCTTGGAGAAATACTTACAGCGCTATATAGCAATTTTCGAAAGATCACGAAGTTGAAAAAGGCGACGACTGAGCAACACCACAGTGTAAAATACACTGTGGCCGTGGGTCACAATATCCAACTTTTCAACGGGTGCAAACGAAGACTCAAGATTGATAGGGTAGGGCCTAGGGAGGTCGGTGAAGCTAGTGGTGGTGGTGGTTGGCCATGGGTGGCGGCGCAAGGGGTGTTTTTAGGCCAAATATACCCAAAACAAAAATGGAGTTGGATGTGCTTCACCGGTGACGGATCGGAGGTGGGGTTGGGTCCAATGGGTTGCCAAGAAGCCGAGGATGAAGTGGTGTGAAGATGGTGGCCAATGGTGGTGCGACGGCGGCGCAGCGGCGGAAAGAATGTCGCGGCTTCAGTGGGCTCGTGGTAGCTAACGGCAGCGCGAATGGAGTTGAGATCGGAGGGGTAGCATCGCCGGTAGTTGGGGAAGCTAGGGAGCTGGGCGGTGTCGACCACCGCCGGCGCACGACAGCGGGCTGGGCGGACGAAGAATGACGCACAGGAGAGAGGGGGGCTGGGTCGCGCGGGAGGGGAAGCAAGAAGAAGAAAGAAAAAGGAAAGAAAAAGAAAAGAAAAAGAAAAGAGGAAAAGAAAAATGCAGAGAAAAAAATGAGGTCTAATCCTCATAACTTGGGTCACAAAAATGATCCAACGGAAAAGATTTTAAAACAGCAAGTTAAATAAAATAATTTAAACATAATGGTAAAGTCAAATTGAAATAATTAAATCCCACAGTAATTAATTTAATATGAAAAGCAATTTAAATGTACAGCAATAAATAAATAATAAGAAAGCACATAAAAATTAATTTTTACCAAATTAAAATCATAAAAATAAACTCACTAAAAATCCAACCAATTTTAAAACACGAGAATAAATTTTTAAATAAATAAAAATAATCTTTTAGTAAAAATACACTAAAATGCGAGGTGTTACAAGGTCTAGCATAGGAACCCCGCTTACCTAAACTTCTTAACTTTCCAAAAATTTCCTCAACAAAGCCGAATAATAATTAATCGTCACCTATAAGATAATCACGTAATTTCTGTAAATTTCCAATCAATCATGTATTCCGATGTCTAAGCCTAAGCTTCTAAAATAACATATTTTAATTCCTTAAGACCTAAAAATCTCATAACCTCAAGATACATTATCACTTTCTAAAAATCATCAATATCCACTTAATCGAAATCGTACCGTATAAGAAATTCAATCGCACACGTATTAAGATAATTACGGAACTCAATAAATGCTAATATCAAAATATCCAGAATACCAACAACGTATTACAAATTAATAGAATATTTAAACTACTTTTAAAAAAAAAATCTTATAAAATACGACATGAAAAACTTCTCTTAAAAAAATAGGTTTACTTCCTTTAATTTACAAAATTATTAAAATATCATCTACACAAATACAATAATTTATGAAACTTAAAAAAAACACAAACCCATTTAAATATAAACCCAAATGTACCACTTATCCAAAAATATATATGGAAGATAAACTGAGGGTAGTTTGATAATAGTACTCGACTACTAGGTGATCAATTTACATATATATATATATATATATATATATATATATATATATATATATATATAACTTACAAGAGCAAAACCAGAGGAGCAAACATACGGGAATAAACCAAGCATGCGGCGGCAGAGGCTTACCCAAGGGAAACCGAGGCTAGCGTGACAGAGTACGGCGCGACAGGGCTGGCTGGTGGAACTGTGGGGTGCGTTGAAAAGCAAGAGTGTGGTAGAGCTGCCGCCGAGCTGAGCTGAGCACGTGAGAAGAAGAGAGGGTGAGGTGAGTGAGCGAGAGGCGGAGAGAGCAAAGCCGAAAATGGGAGATGCAGTGAGGGAGGTTGGTGGCTTACCGAGAGGTCAAGGTGGCGTGCGACAGACAGAGGGTGGTGCGACGATGGCTGGCAGCGTGGGTAAGCAGATTTGTGGCATACGGATGCAAGAAGACTCCTCTGTTTCTTGGAGTAAAAACAGAGGTGGGGGCCTTAACCGATAGATGCAAAACCGAACGTGGAACTCAGAGGGACGGTGGTGCATGGCTGGGGTGGTGAACTCCGAGTGACTGAGGTACCGGTGTGGGTTGCGCTTGGTGGGATAGCGGCACGTGGATCGGCTTGGTGGAGACAGTGCACTGCTTGCTAACCGAGCTACACAGTTGGTGTTTAACAGGGAGTGATGGCTGGTGCGTGATGCGGCTTGGCTGAGGTTCACAGTGAGAGGTGGAGACTCTCGGTTGATTTTCTGTGAAGAGGAGATGAGCGGCGCAAAATCTAGGTCAAGAATGCATAACATATATATATAAGCTATATGAAGTAAAGGGTAAAAACCTAGAGAGAAGAGGGATGAACGGCATGCATGAAAAAGAAAGGTGGACGTGAATCTACACGACGTCAAAATTGGAGGTGTTTCACGGGCCTGGGCCTGACAATGGGCTGGGTCTTACATCCTCCCCCTTATAAAAATTCCGTCCTCGTAATTTGTTATAAAAAGTCAAAATCCGCATCGAAGAGTTGTGGGTACTTATCTCGCATTTCTTCCTCCAACTCCCAAGAAGCTTCACTGATAGCATGATTTTTCCACAACACTTTAACAAAAGGGATAGTTCGTGTCCGTAGCACTTGCTCTTTCCTTTCCAAAATCCGAACTGGTTCCTCCGCATAAGTCATATCCTCCTGAATCTGAAGTGGTTCATAGTCAATAACGTGCGTCGGGTCGGGAACATATTTCCTCAGCATGGATATATGAAATACATTATGCACTCCTGCAAGTGCCGGAGGAAGTGCTACTCGGTAAGCCACTGGTCCAATCCAGTCAAGAATCTCAAACGGCCCAATATATCTTGGGCTCAACTTGCCCTTCTTTCCAAATCTCATAATTCTTTTCGTTGGTACTATTCTCAAAAATACTTTATCTCCAATCTCAAACTCCAATTGGCGGCGACGTTTGTCTGCATAACTCTTTTGTCAGCTTTGAGCTGCTTTCATTCTTGCCCGAACGATGTCTATCTTCTCTGTAGTCTGCTGAATAATCTCTGGTCCCAAAAGTTTCCTTTCACCTACTTCATCCCAATACAATGGAGATCTACACCTTCTACCATACAAAACCTCGTAGGGTGCCATTCCAATACTAGCCTGGAAACTATTATTATAGGCAAACTCGACCAACGGTAAATGTTGCATCCAAGTTCCCTTAAAATCCATCACACATGCCCTCAACATGTCTTCCAAGATTTGAATAGTTCTTTCTGACTGTCCATCTGTCTGAGGGTGAAATGCAATACTGAAACTTAACTTAGTACCCATTGCCTCTTGTAAGCTTCACCAGAACTTGGAGGTGAAACGAGGGTCTCTATCTGACATAATAGATACCGGTACCCCATGCAACCTCACTATCTCCCGCACATACAACTCAGCTAGTTTGTCCAATTTATAAGAGACTTTAATGGGTATAAAGTGAGCAGCTTTTGTTAAACGATCCACGATCACCCATATAGTATCTTGCCTGCTCAATGCTCTCAGTAGGCCTGTCACAAAGTCCATGGTGATATGCTCCCACTTCCACTCTGGGATCTGGAGTGGTTATAATAATCCTGCTGGTCTCTGATGTTCTGCCTTCACCTGTTGGCAAGTCAGGCACTGTTCCACAAATTTCGCAATTTCTCTTTTCATACCATTCTACCAAAAAGACTCTCTCAAGTCCCGATACATCTTAGTACTCCCCCCGTGAACTGTGTATAAGGAACAATGTTCTTCTTCAAGAATTACCCTTTTCAATTCTTCATTAGCTGGCACACATAATCTACCTCTAAATCTTAAAACTCCATCCTCGGAAACGCTAAAGTCAGATCTGTCCCCGCTCCCGACTTCTTCCACTAGCTTCACCAACTCTAAATCCACATTCTGAGTAGTTTTGATTCTATCTATTCAGGTTGGTTGAACTATCAAACTGGCCAAGAAAGTACTTGTATCACTAGTGATAATCTCAATACCGGCTCTTTCTAGGTCCATTAACAACCTATGCTGAGTGGTAAGGGCTGCAACTGCTGGTCCCACAGACTTCCTACTTAAGGCGTCGGCTACAGCATTAGCTTTGCCTGGGTGATAGTTGATGGTGCAATCATAATCCTTGATCAACTTGAGCCATCTCCTCTGCCTCATATTTAATTCTTTTTGGATGAAGAAATATTTCAAACTCTTGTGATCTATATAAATCTCGCACTTTTCCCCATATAGATAGTGTCTCCAAATCTTAAGTGCAAAAATGACTACCGTAAGCTCCAGATCATGCGTGAAATAATTCTGCTTATACGCTTTCAGTTGGCGTGAGGCGTATACAATAACCTTCCCATGTTGCATCAGTACGCACCCCAAACCAAGCCTTGATGCATCGCTATAAACTACAAATCCCCCTCTAGCCGTGGGGACTGTTAATACCGGAGCCGTCACTAATCTCCGTTTCAACTCCTAGAAGCTTCCTTCACACTTTGTTGTCCATTCAAACTTAGTATTTTTCCTGGTGAGTGCTATGAGAGGAACTGTTATCTTGGTGAAACCATCAATGAATCGACGGTAATCACCCGCCAATCCCAAGAAACTTCTAACCTCATGCACATTCTTCGGTGTCGGCCAATTAACCACTGCCTCCACTTTACCCGGGTCCACTGAAATGCCATCTTTCGAAACTGCATGCCCTAGAAATGCGATTGAATCAAGCCAAAATTCACACTTCTTCAATTTAGCAAACAACTTTTTATCTCTGAATGTCCCAAGTACCAGCTTCAAATGTTCCTCGTGCTCAGATTTGCCTTTGGAGTATACCAATATATCATCAATAAAAATAACTACGAACTTATCCAAAAATTCATGGAACACCATGTTCATCAAATCCATGAATACTGCTGGGGCATTAGTCAGGCCAAAAGGCATGACCAAAAACTCATAATGGTCGTAACGAGTCCTGAAAGCCGTCTTAGCTACGTCCTCTGCTCTGATCTTTAATTGATGGTAACCCGATCGAAGATCAATCTTTGAAAATACCTGAGCGCCCTGGAGCTGATCAAACAAATTCTCTATACAGGGTAGCGGGTACTTATTCTTTATGGTCACACGATTAAGTTCCCTGTAGTCAATACACATCCTCATCGATCCATCCTTCTTCTTCACAAAGAGGACTGGAGATCCCCAAGGTGATACACTGGGCCTGATAAAACCCTTATCCAACAGGTCTTGCAATTGTTCCTTGAGTTCCACTAACTCCAATGGTGCCATCCGATAAGGTGCTTTTGAAAGAGGGGTCGTGCCTGGGATTAGTTTGATAGTAAACTCTACTTCCCACTTGGGCGGGAGTCCAGGTAATTCTTCTGGAAAAGCCTCTGGATATTCCCTCACCACAGGTATCTGCTCTAACTTCAACTCCTCTTTTGGGGCTTCTACCATGCAGGTTAAGAATCCCTGACAACCATCTCGTAACAATTTCCCAACTTGAACGGCAGATATGATGGGTGGATGCATCCTCTCCTTTGAACCTGTGAATCGAAATTCACTTTCTTTTGGGGGTCTAAATACTACTTCCTTTTTAAAACAGTCTATGCTGGCGTGACAGCAAGCCAACCAATCCATACCCAAAATTACATCAAACCCGATCATGTTAAACACTATCAAATCTGCTGGCATCAATCTTCCCTCAATTGATAAAGGACACCCTGGTAGAAACTCGTCACAGACTACCGAATTTCCTGTTGAGGTCGCGACCACTAACTTGGACTTTAACTTTTCAGTTTCTAAGGTGCAAAATCGAGCATAAGCCATGGAAATAAATGAATGAGTCGCTCCCGAATCAAATAACACAGTGGCATTATTAGAAAACAAAGAAAGAGTACATGTGGTCACAATCAACATCATTCTTGAATTAAAATTTTCCAAGTCTTAACATCAACTACCAACAAATCAATATCTTAAAGCAAAAGAAAGAGGTCATACCAGTGATCACATCATTCCTATCCTCAACCTCTCCAGGTGTCAGAGTAAAAACTCGTGCAGGCACAGTAGTATGCTGAATGTTGCCTCATCCTGTAACTTCATTTCTTTGAGGTGGCAGTATGGTCACCTTGCTGTTACCCATTTGCAATGGACAGTCCTTCATATAATGTCCCGATTTGCCCCAATGGAAACATAAACCTACCCCTTTCCTACACTCCCTGTAATGCACTTGATTGCATATCCTACACTAGTAGGGTTGTTGGTTACCCTGAATCGACCTCTTTTCCGAGCTACTACCATCATTTCTCTTTTTTCACAGTCTTTGGTCCATGTCGGAATGGTGCCCCGATGAAGTAGTCCTTTTCCTCTGATCGTGTAATGCAGCACTCCTCTGAAGGCTTCGCTCAAAAACTGTGGCCTTATCTACCAATTCTGAGAAATTCCGAATCTGGAAGCCCACAACTCGTTCATAAAGTTTTTCATTTAATCCTTGTTCAAATTTACACGCCTTCTTTTCTTCGTCAGGAATTAGATACGCAGCAAAATGGGATAATTCAATGAACCTAGCTGCATATTGGTGCACTGTCATGGTTCCCTGCACCAACGTGGAAAATTTCATTGCCTTATCCTCTCGAGCAGAGCTTGGGAAAAATCGTTCAAGAAAATCTGCTTAAAATGTGGCCAACTGACTATTTCTGTTCACCCTGTTTCTCGGATAATTCTTTCTGAGATCCACCATCTTTTTGCTTCACCGGTCAGTTTGAATGTTGCATATGCCACCTTTTGTTCCTCTGTGCAGGTTAACACCCGCAATATCTCTTTAATGTCTTGAACTCAATCTTCAGCTAGGATTGGTTCGCCTTTCCCATCAAATGAAGGGGGTGCATTCGATTGAACTGCTCTATGGTACATCCTCCTTCATTATAGTTGCGTGGGCGACTCAAGAGATTCTGGGCGAGATCATCTATTAACTGATGGGCTGCTGCTCGTAGTACTTCGGAAGCACTCGGGTTTACTCCCCTTTCATTCTCGTTCACGTTCAAATCCGACATACTTCGTTCTCGACGACGAGGTGGCATCCTGTAATAAAGAGAAAAGAAGTGCGCGCAACAGTAGTAATGATTAATCTCCAAAGTCTAAAACTTTAACGCCATCAAATCTATTTAATAAAAAGTCTCCAAAATCAAACCAAACCACAAACAACATGAATTCAACTCATAGACCTACAAAATCCTACACATCAAAATCATTCCTAAAGTTTGTAAATTTTAAGACCTCGAATACTTACGATATTCTTCCATATAGTCCGCTCCACTATCACATCCAATCTGAAAATGATTTCTTAAAGCCTATCTACACTCCAAAATCATACACTCTATAGTCTGCAGAACCTCAAACCTGGCTCTGATTCCAACTGTAATGTCCCGTCCCCCGAGGGTATGGAGAGTTAACTCATATCACTTAAAATCATTTCCAAATAATACTTTTAAAATAAACTAGAATCTCCATAACATATTAACCTATTTGTTCAACACAGATATCCATGTTCCTACATAAGGGCATATCAAAGTGTCTCATTGATATACATAAACTTTTCCACAATGATTAAAAATATCCATTATTCAAAATACCTAGGCCACATAAAATACCAACACTACCAAAAGATTCTCCAAAAATCCTTGTACCCCAAGGCACTTAGCCTTCTATGATCAACAAAACTTGCAAGTACTCTCTATTCCTGATTTCCAGCTGTTGCATCAAAATTATCTGAAACATATTATGGATATAGGGATGAGTTATCAACAACTCAGTAAGCAGAAAACGTATACTAGCGTGCAAACATGAGCATTTACAGAGTACAGTATGCATAACAAAATATTTTCCAGAGTTGTCATGTAGAACAAAACATGTTTTCAAAAGTAACAGAGCGATGGCTTTAAGTCAAGTAAAACCCAGAGTACTTTGGCATAACATAACCTGAACATCATCATCACATCAAAACAGAGCATCTTACAGAGCAGAGACCATGTTTCACCCCCGTAGTGGGGTTGTGCTATCCCCGATGGCCAAACCGGGCAGAGACAGAGGTGAAATCTTTCCCTAATTCTTCTTGGAGCCTTGAGTGTGCACACAGGAAAGACCATAAATAAACCACTTTGTTTCCAAAGTGGGTGCACTCAGAGACAGAGAAGTTGGTACCAACCCAAACAGAGCAGAGCAGAGCAGAGATAGAGTCAGATACAAAATCAGTACATCATGCCAAAGGTTTTCATATGCCATATCAAAATAAAACAGAGTACCAAAACATAATCAGATTATTCTCACATACTGAAAATAAAAGTCGGAGCATCTTTCCAAATAAATGCTCAATTTTTCAGATTCTCAATATCGCTCATTTTCAGATGTCAGAGACAAAATGACAAAATTTAACTCATGTCTACACAATGCATGTCAGAAAATATTTTCTCTTTTTCATACAAATTTCATGAGTAATGCAAATAAGTGACCGAGGTTGGTTTTTCCCAAGTTCTCATTTCATCACAAAAATATGCAAAATTTTCAGAAAATCAACATCAGTCTCACTAATTCGTGTAAGGTCTAGCATAGGAACCACGCTTACCTGAATATCTTAGTTTTCCAAAAATTTCCTCAACAAAGCTGAACAAGAATTAATCGTCACCTATAAGATAATCACGTAATTTCTGTAAATTTCCAATCAATCACGTATTTCGATGTCTAAACCTAAGCTTCTAAAATAACATATTTTAATTCCTCAAAACCTAAAATTATCATAACCTCAAGATACATTATCACTTTCTAAATCTCATCAATATCCACTTAATCGAAATCGTACCGAATAAGAAATTCAATCGCACATGTATTAAGATAAATACGGAACCCAATAAATGGAAATATCAAAATATCCAGAATACCAACAACGTATTACAAATTAATAGAATATTTTAACTACTTTTAAAAAAAATCTTATAAAATACGACATGAAAAACTTCTCTTAAAAAAATAGGTTTACTTCCTTTAATTTACAAAATTATTAAAATATCATCTACACAAATACAATAATTTATGAAACTTAAAAAAAAAACAAACCCATTTAAATATAAACCCAAATGTACCACTTATCTGAAAATATATATGGAAGATAAACTGAGGGTAGTCTGGTAATAGTACTCGACTATTAGGTGATCAATTTACATATATATATATATATATATATATATACTTATATACATATACTTATATATATATATATATAACTTCCAAGAGCAAAACCAGAGGAGCAAACATACGGGAATAAACCAAGCATGCGGCGGCAGAGGCTTACCCCAGGGAAACCGAGGCTAGCGTGATGGAGTACGGCGACAAGGCTGGCTGCGGGACCGTGGGGTGCGGTTGAAGAGCAAGAGTGTGGTAGAGCTGCCGCCGAGCTGAGCTGAGCACGCGAGAAGAAGAGAGGGCGAGGTGAGTGAGCGAGAGGCGGAGAGAGCAAAGCCGAAAAGGGGAGATGCAGTGAGGGAGGTTGGTGGCTTACCGAGAGGTCAAGGTGGCGTGCGACAGACAGAGGGTGGTGCGACGATGGCTGGCAGCGTGAGTAGGCAGATTTGTGGCATACGGATGCAAGAAGACTCCTCTGTTTCTTGGAGTAAAAACAGAGGTGGGGGCCTTAACCGACAGCTGCAAAACCGGACGTGGAACTCGGAGGGACGGTGGCGCACGGCTGGGGTGGTGAACTCCAAGTGACTGAGGTACCGGTGTGGGTTGCGCTTGGTGGGACAGCGGCACGTGGATCGGCTTGGTGGAGGCAGTGCACTGCTTGCTAACCGAGCTACACAGTTGGTGTTTAACAAGGAGTGATGGCTGGTGCGTGATGCGGCTTGGCTGAGGTTCACAGTGAGAGGTGGAGACTCTCGGTTGATTTTCTGTGAAGAGTAGATAAGCGGCACAAAATCTAGGTCAAGAATGCATAACATATATATATATAAACTATATGAAGTAAAGGGTAAAAACCTAGAGAGAAAAGGGATGAACGGCATGCATGAAAAAGGAAGGTGGACGTGAATCTACACGACGTCAAAACTGGAGGTGTTTCACGGGCATGGGCCTGACAATGGGCTGGGTCTTACATATATTTCTTTCTTTTTTTTCAAAATCAAAAGGGTGATGGAGCTATGGTGAGCACAAACGAGAAGCCAGCTCCAAAACATGAGTAGTGTTGAAAAAATATCATTTTTCAGTATGATTTAATTTGATTGGTATATATATGTATGTGTGTGTGTGTGTGTGAGTGATTGCTCATTATTCTGAGACGGCCCAAAAAAGCAACTATATTTTTACCCTCAGACGAATATGATGTGTGTTTGTCATGTTTTTCCGAGGTTTTTTTTTTTTAATGGCGATATTTTACGGATCATAATGGCCATATATAATACCGAAACAAAAAATGGCATCAAAATCCAACATTACTCCTCTAAATACGTAGAATAATTAATATTATTGAATAATATTTATACTCTAGCTGGGTTTTGGTCACATCAAAACTTGACCTTCAATTAATTGATGTTTTCTTCTTCTTTTATTAATTAGTCGATCGTCAATACTTTGAATGCAGGTACTCGTGAAAAAATGTCTTCGATGGGGCCGGGGAACGTGACGCCATTTTAAGGAAGTGATCATTCTTTAATTACTCGCTGTTTGTCTTCGAAGAAAAAGTCTAACGCCAACTTTAAAGGGAGGAATTTTTTTTTTTTTTGAAAAACAAACCATTTCATTCAAAACAGAACAAAAGAGTTACAGACGACTAAGCCAAATGGCTTAATGGATACATAAAGTCTGGAAACATGCATCCCCCCACATTGCGATGGAATCTACAACCCAAACGTGTCTAGCGAGGCCATTGGCTGCCCCATTTCCTAGTCTATTCACATGACAATAATATCAAATTTAAAGGGAGGAAATTAAAAGAATACAATATCAATTTTTTCTACGCCTTCTCTTTCCGGAGAGGAACCTTCCTCTCCTCTTCCCTCTTTCGCCCCCACACAATAAATTAACCGAAATACAAATATTAAATCTTATCATGTCAATTAAACGGAGGGCTTCGAAGTAAAACGCCTCTCCAAGAAAGATCTTTCGTTTTTCTTAAAATATTAATAGATACAGTTTTAATGCGCACTTCTTTTAATAAAAAATAGCATGAATTATTAAAATTAATTTTCTTATATAGATTTTGGATTTATCTATCTTTTTAAAAAGAGTGTGTAAAACTTACACATATATGACTGCAAAATATATTTCAATTAAATAAAAAAATCTACATTTTATCTTTTAATTTTTCTACCATTCTTATTACATATGATTATGAAAAAGTTAAGATATGTTTATTTCTATCATATTATTAATTTCTCGTACACGAAAAAAATAACACTTCTTAAGCACAATCCAACAAAAAGAAAAATGAACCAATTTGAATCAGGCAGATGAACTAGTTCAATATATAAATTGGCGATCTGCATCTTTTCAAGCGATGGGTTTCATATTATTACTAGTGATAGGCGTATCCATCCACTAGCTTTTGATCTCCTTTAGGCATTGAAACTCAACATCCAACCACCAAATTCTCCACACGATCGAGGAACATTAACGTACCCTAGTCTTCATTGTAATGATCTTCCTCATCCTCGTCTCTTCTTTGCATGACTGCATCTAGTGCACGGACGTCGTTAATCATTAGTTTCTCACTAAGAATGCTATTTGACGTGGCCGATTTGAACTCAAATGCCTTTTTCTTTAAAACTTTGTTACTTTACAATATATGTTTTTACTTCGACAGCCTCTAACCTATTCGAGGTTTGCAACAAGAAGATCATCATCCATTCCTCTCCATTCTGGGTTTTGAAGGTCAGGGAAAGAGGGCAGGCAGGCAGTGATCGTGTAGAGAGAGTGGGCCTTGGGAAACCATAAGCTAGATTTGCTTTGGTTGGAACAATGGAATTATAATATCAAAGGTCAAAAAGCTGGCTGTCCTTGGAAAAGCTATTAGGACAAAGCGTAATGCCATTTATCTTAGCTTTTCTCCTAATCTTAACACCACGCACCCGGCTGAGCTGGCTTTTTACGATTCGTTAACAACACTACCGCTTTTCGAGGAACTCCGGACTTAAATAGCGCTCCTTATCTTTTCCCTGCGATTTGTTTTTGTTTTAATATCTTCCTTCTTTTGCGTAACAACACATCTCTCTCTCTCTCTCTCTCCTGTCAATTAAATGGTGGGCTTCCAAGTAAAACGTCTCTCCAAAAAAATCTCTGTTTTTCTTAATAACAGATACAGTTTTACCGCGCACTCCCTTTCATAAAAAATAAGATCAATCATTAAAAAATAATTTTTTTATATAAATATTGGATTTTGATCAATCATATTATTAATTTCTCGTACACGAAAAAAATAACATTTCTTAAGCACAATCCAACAAAAAGAAAAATGAACCAATTTGAATGAGGCAGATGAACTAGTTCAATATATAAATTGGCGATCTGCATCTTTTCAAGCGATGGGTTTCATATTATTACTAGTGATAGGCGTATCCGTCCACTAGTTTTTGATCTCCTTAGGCATTGAAACTCAACATCCAACCACCAAATTCTCCACACGATCGAGGGACATTAACGTACCCTAGTTTTCATTGTAATGATCTTCCTCATCCTCTCTCTTCTTTGCATGACTGCATCTAGTGCACGGACGTCGTTAATCATTAGTTTCTCACTAAGAATGCTATTTGACGTGGCCGATTTGAACTCAAATGCCTTTTTCTTTAAAACTTTGGTACTTTAGAATATATGTTTTTACTTCGACAGCCTCTAACCTATTCGAGGTTTGCAACAAGAAGATCATCATCCATTCCTCTCCATTCTGGGTTTTGAAGATCAGGGAAAGAGGGCAGGCAGGCAGGCAGTGATCGTGTAGAGAGAGTGGGCCTTGGGAAACCATAAGCTAGATTTGCTTTGGTTGGAACAATAGAATTATAATATCAAAGGTCAAAAAGCTGGCTGTCCTTGGAAAAGCTATTAGGACAAAGCGTAATGCCATTTATCTTAGCTTTTCTCCTAATCTTAACACCACGCACCCGGCTGAGCTGGCTTTTTACGATTCGTTAACAATCACTACCTGCTTTTCGAGGAACTCCGGACTTAAATAGCCGTCCTTATCTTTTCCCTGCGATTTGTTTTTGTTTTAATATCTTCCTTCTTTTGCGTAACAACACATCTCTCTCTCTCTCTCTCTCTCTCTCGTGTCAATTAAATGGTGGGCTTCCAAGTAAAACGTCTCTCCAAAAAAATCTCTGTTTTTCTTAATAACAGATACAGTTTTACCGCGCACTCCCTTTCATAAAAAATAAGATCAATCATTAAAAAATAATTTTTTTATATAAATATTGGATTTTGATCAATCATATTATTAATTTCTCGTACACGAAAAAAATAACATTTCTTAAGCACAATCCAACAAAAAGAAAAATGAAACAATTTGAATCAGGCAGATCATGATCAACTAGTTCAATATATAAATTGGTCTGCATCTTTTCAAGCGATGGGTTTCATATTATTATTTCGTTATCTTTTTATATCTAGTTTACTAGTGATAGCGTCCACTAGCTTTTGATCTCCTTTAGGCATTGAAACTCAACATCCAAAACCACCAAATTCTCCGCACGATCGAGGATTAACATTAACAAGTAGTACTACAGGAAGAAACTAGTACTTTTGTTCCTACGTACGTACCCAAGAATTAATGGTGTTTGCAGTTTTGTTCATCTTCCTAGCTATATCCTACGTACTGATCCCTAACCCTCTGTCAGACCAATATTAACATGAAATCTACTTTTATATCCGAAAATAACAACTGCCAACCTATTTCGTGCTAATTAAGTAACCACAAACACGTACCAGTACTGACACATGATCATTCATTAACGTACCCTAGTCTTCATCGTAATGATCTTTCTGTGCATGACTGCATGTAGTGCACGGACGTTAATCATTAGTTTCTCACTAAGAATGCTATTTGTGGATCCGGTATATATGCTTTGTAAGCAAACGAATCCATTTTCTAATTAATAAATAAGTTGCATATATATCACAGCGTTGAAGAGTTAAAGACAACGGTTTCACAAACTTTACCTTCACTCAAAATGCCGCCCACCTAAGGACATTTCAGCACTTCATAGGAATCAAAATAACAATCCCAACTATATATTTTTCTTTTTTTAAAAAAAAAAGACAGTACATAGAACACTCATCACGCACTCGAAGAAATCTCGAAGTCAGTGACAATTAAAAATAAAAACCATCATGATTACCTTACATAATCATTGCTAACCCAGAAGTTTAAACACTTGCAGCAGTTCAATGTAAAAGAAAATTCAAAACAAGATCTTTACGAAAAGGCAGCGTACATAGAGAGAAGTATTGAAACCAATTTAGTAGAGTTTTTCATTACCCCAGAAAAAATGATAAAACGCCAAACTCCGAAATACTTTTCTTCCACTTTCTCGGCAACCAAACACGACATATGCAAAAAATAAATATAAAACAAGTAGAAAAATAATGAAGAGGTAGCATACGTATAAGAGTCTAGAGAGTCAGAAGGCAACGAGCAGCGTTTCGAAGTTCTTCGATTCATCGTTCTCCACAGGTATGAGCTCTGGTAACTTCGCCGCTTTCAATCACCGCACAAGGCAGAAGAGAGAAGACCCACCGAATCAATGATCCTATATATATATATGTGTGTGTGTGTGTGTGTGTGTGTGTGTTTATAGATCGGTGCATGCGTACCAAAAAGCTAAAAAGCCTTTTGTTTAAAAACTCACACAGATATCTTGAATCTAAACTACAAAACAGAAATTTAGTTGTTTTGTATTAAATGAACCCCATAAATAAGTAAAATGGAGAGGATCCAAAATTGGAAAGCATCAAACGTACGCTGAATCTGAACGCCCAAAAACATATATCATTATTATAAACTTGTTCTAATTTATTTTTAGAAACCCAAATATCCTCACAACTTCATTACATTAACCCCCAAAGCTAAGATATGGCAGGATTTAATTCAGACATATCTTACAAATTAAATCCTATACCGACACGTACTACAAGCTGAAACACTCTTTAAAACTAATATTTAACAAGGACCAACGCGTTTGTTTCAGTTCTTTCCTAGGCATTATTGCTCCCTTCAACTTCAGTACTCAGTTGAATCTGAACTTGAGGTAGGGTTGTGTCTGATTCTTCTTGGGGCCCGATATTGCAGAAGAAAGTGGCTCTGAAAGTGTGACAAAGCCAGTACACAAAGCTCTTGAGCTGATTAAAAATGTGCTCAGAACAAGGAGATAAGATCAAGAGCATCAAATAGGCAAACCAGAGGAGTGAGATCGGCAAAATGAGTGAGGCCAGCAGTAAGATTGTGAGCGAACCGGATACATCTCCTGTCCACGACCTGTGTGGTCCCTCCACCTGCAGATCAAACTTCACCGAGATCTCAAGGCGGAGGAGGATGACAACAACGATGGTCAAGAGTGTAAGGAGAAACATGGGAAGGCCAAGGGATTCAAGTTGGAAGTTGCCATTTTGAGGCCAAGAGCTGTATAATTGGGATATTTGAGACCTAAGGGCGAGGCCAATGAGTGGCACAAATACCCATCTCAAGTCCACAGAAACCTGCATCCTTTCAAGAATTAACTCTTGCGCTATTTTGATGTAGCAGAAATGGAGAGATCTAGAGGAGTAAGCTGGTATAGAAGGTTGCTTTATGGAGGAAAGTGGAAGGGAGAGAGGGCTGCAGGCAGGCACTGATCCAACTTTTACACATTATGTGTCAAGTTTAAAAGGTTTACAACAGTACAGCACAAGACTGAATTTTTTTTTTTTTTATTAATTAGTCTTATCGTCAATAGTTTACAACAGTTGAATCTACTTCCTTCACATTGACGGTCGAAACTAGACAAGTCGGCTACAAAAAGAGAAACTATAACCAAACACCATTAATTCTAGGGTACGTACGTAGGAACAAAAGTAGCTAGTTTCTTCCTGTAGTACTTGTTAATTATGTTCCTCGATCGTGTGGAGAATTTGGTGGTTACTTGCATGCTGAGTTTCAACGCCTTATAAAGGAGATCAAAAGCTAGTGGACGGATACGCCTATCACTAGTAAACTAGATATATATAAAAAGCTAGTGGACGGATACGCCTATCACTAGTACTAAACTAGATATAAAAAGATGACGAAATAATAATATGATCAAAACCCATCGCTAGAAAAGATGCAGATCACCAATTTATATATTGAACTAGTACTTCATCTGCCTCATTCAAATTGGTTCATTTTTCTTTTTGTTGGATTAATTGTGCTTAAGAAATGTTATTTTTTTCGTGTACGAGAAATAATAAGAATTCCATTTATATATTTGACCTCAGGATACTTATTCAACTCTTCATTTTTTTGTATTTAACTAAATAAAATAAGTAACTACATATTTTATTTTTCAAATTTTCTACCCTTATTATTAACCAAAAAGAAAAAAAAAAGTTAATATGTATATATATATATGCAAAATAAATATATATATATATATATATATATCATGCAAGTTAATCTAATTTATTTTTGCAAATGCATCCGAATCATATTTCAATAAGAATCCCATTTATATAATATGTTACCTGATAGGAAGCTTATTCAATTCTTAGTTTTTTTTCTATTTAAGTAAATAAAATAAGTAACTACATATTTTATTTTTCAATTTTTCTACCCTTCTTATTATATAAGCTCATGTTCAATTGTATCATATTATTTTTCGTACATTAAAAAAACCTCATTTCTTAACACAAATCCAAAAAGGAAACATATACCTTCAAATGGGTTAGAATCAATTTCCAACCATCATATAATTTGGATATGATCTTTCCCCTGACCTACTTTTACTTTTTATTAGGGTATCCATCCATCCACTAATTGCTTTGCTGCTTTAGGCACATCCAGTTATACCACCAAAATCTCCACATGCATATTGCACGTACCAGGAATTCACTAAATTAAAGTAGTGTCGACATGCATGACCAAACACGTAAAATAAAGACAAAAGAAAAGTCATGCTTCCTTAAAAAGTTAAAAATCACAAAAGTTGCATGGTACGCAAAATATCCAAATGCCTAAAGTTAGAAAAACACAACCAAAGCATTTTATTAATCTTTTTTCTTCGATTAGCTGTACTTTTTGGATCGATGTAACGTGGATGTGGAACAGCACAAATTAAATTACCACCATATCATTAGAAAAACAACCTTACAAAAGTTCCATCTCAAATAATGACAAGTAAAATTTGCTCATAGGCGCACTTGAGTACGTAGTAGTTGAAAGATTGGGACAGTGTTTGGTACTCAATGAACCGTAAAAACTTCTTAAATAATTTGATCTATCCCAAAGAATATATATATATATATATTTACAAACTAAATGTTAATTAATGGAATTTCACTCCAAAATGCAAAGAATATAAAATAATTATATAAAAATAATTTCATAAACTGACGTAGTAAAAATAATTTTATAATCTGGTGAGCTATATTAAATCACATCAATTTATAGAATTACTTTTGTGTAATCTATTTATAGTTAGAATATTTCATACTTCTTAATATGAGGCTGTAAAAGAATTATATTAATTGAGATAAAATAATCAGATAAAAAAAACCCAATACTCTTGGAGGAATGCCAATATGTAACACAACGCAGAGACAGATCGAGCACATACTCAATTACCGAAGCATCCAAAATGAAGAAATTGTACAAAAAGTGAAAGAGTAATAGCAATCATTAATCATGAGTACAATAAATTAGAGGACCAAGTCCAAAGGTCCCTTGTAAGCAAAAAGTAAGCCAAGAGAACAGTAAAAACCACCTCGATCGATCCCCATGCAGCCAGCTTCCCTCTTACGAAAAATATTAAAGGACAAAAAAAGAATATTGTTTGTGAAGTGCACACACAAAGTGTAATTTAGCAGACTTCCTGGCATTTACGAAACCCATGCATGTCAAGTCTGTCTTTTTTTTTTCCTCGGCGCATCATGTCAAGTCTGTCTACAACATATATAGAATTGCTACTTTTTATAAATTCTCCTGCATGCATGTGGAAATCTTTCCAACTCAGATAGAGATATATAATACAGTGATCAAACACTGTAGACGCAAAAGGTATTTTTCCACATGAAGCAGTACCTTATAAAAGACAGTCCACTAAAATTTGTTCAGTACGAAAGATCATATTGTCACAAGAAAGATATTATCCCGCTTGGAGCTCCTGCTGATCTATTTTATTTTTAATTTTTTTTTATTTAGTGATTAAGACAGTATTGTTTAATAATATTGTAAATTTTTTTCTTTTTTTTTAAATATTTAAAATTTAAAAAAAAAATGATGCGAAAAAAAAAAATTTGTTTTTTTTCACATCATTTTTGTTTTGATTTCATCTTTCTTTATTATAGATTTGCAGTACGTGACTAGAACAATGCTAAATATTTGGGGTGCTAGGGCTAGGGAAGGGGGTGGTTTACCAGTGCTGCCACCTCAACTTTCAGTGTAAAGTGTGGTACAAATTGTAAAGTACTATATATATATATATATATATATATAATATGTGGTTACACTTAATATTTATGAGTATTGAAAATTCTATACGGAACCTCATTGTATTTTCATACACTGATCTTATAATTTCCTTGCCCCTCCATATATATTTCATAATTATCTTTATCTAATTTACTCGTGATAGGTATCCGTACGTCCAGTACTAGCAACATTTCAACTTTTAGGCGCCATTGAAACCATGTAAGTATATATATAGTTTTAGTAACAGGCCAGAGATATCATGTCAAAATACCGCTTTTTCTTAAAATATCAATATATTTATATTTTTTTTTTATAGTTATGCTCATATATAATAGTCATGAGTTTTGTATATATAGATATTATATATTTCTTATTGGGATAATCTTGCTGCATGGTATAGGTTTTTGCAATTTTATTTGAAATCTGGCATAGATATTATTTTGTTCAAGTTGCATGCATGCATGGTCTATAAAACAATTATAGCAGATGTTTGAAAAATAGATCAATTCTAAAACGCACGAGAAGGATATCATGTCCAGGTTATTAAAAAATAATTAGGTCGGTCGGTCGAAACCCAATTAATTAGTAAAAAGTCTTCGATGGGGGAAGGTAACGCCTTTTTAAGGGTGTCGAAGACGTTGATCGATTGGTTGCTTAGTCGCTTTTTGTCTTCGAAAAACAGTCTGATTGAAAAAATTATTCAATACTTACCCGTTTCACTACTTATATCAACTTACTTATAAAGTGATTCATTGCTTTGCTAATCAGATTCTATTGCTATTTGTTAATATTTATTTTATTTTAGAATATTCAAAGGTATAACAAAGTTTTTACATTATAAATAGTATTATTTTCACTTCTAGATAAGAGACAAGAAAAATCTGAATATAAAAATTTAATTAATAACTCTACATTTATTTAATTAATCTGTCATAAAAAAAAGGTCTCCTTTAAACTCATCACGTTAGGCCTTAGAATCTATTGAGTCGGCCCTAGCTGTATGTATCATCTCGTCATGACCGCGGCCTCCAAAGAAAGGGCATGTCCATGGAGCAATGACCTTTGGCTATTGGCTCAAGAGTTTATACATCCTGAATGCTAACATTTTATAATGGTACGACACGGTATTTAAAACTCTGATTGAAACCCAACATCCAACCACCAGATTCTCCACACGAAGAGCATTAGGAAGTATTGATTGCTGAAACATGTAAAATCTGCCATTGCTACAGGAAGAGACTACTAGGCTAGAAGCTGTCACTAAACGATACAGAAGCATACAATACAAACGTCTAAAGATGCCCAAAATAACTAAGGTTTCATTCTACCCAAGAATGGTGTTTGCAGGTTTGTTCATATTCCTATTTCCTAATCCTTAACCCTCTGTCAGAGCGATATTAACCTGAAATCTACTTGTACATCTGAAAATAACTGCCAACCTATTTGGGGTAAGTAACTACAAACACCAGTACTGACACATGATCATTCAACCCTCTTCATCGTAATCTTCCTCATCCTCGTCTATTCTTCTACTAAAGTTGGCGAGTTGAATAGGATCAATGGCCATCTTTTCCATGTCAGGTAAGGACCAGCCATGGTATTCGTCATGTTTCGTTTCCGGAACAGGCTCAGCACATGAACTGCCGGAGCCAGCAGCTACAGTTTCCAAGTCCCCATTCTCATCCAAGACCACATTCAAGTCAAAATTTCGAATTGGCGCTTCTTCACCTTTACTAGCTAGAATTTGTTCCTTTGAATCCTCGGTTTCTACCCCATTATTGAGCCTCTCAAGGCCTTGATTGTGCTTGGAAATTTCGGAATCATCTTCAAACTTCCCAGAGTGTGCAGTCACCTCCTGCTCTACTGTTCGACTACCCCGCCCACAACCTCTACCTCTGACCCTACCCCTTCCTCTGCCACTGCTGATTGAGTGGCAAGCCTCCTGCTGCAATAAAGGGAATAATTCATCAAAAAATCTTCTATATCAATACAGAAGCTGATTAGATAATGCTTGCAGATTAGATATTGTCTTGAAAGGAATCTTCCGAGTTACATACATGGGTATTCGGTTACATTACATATTTAAAAAAACTCATCCAGTCATATCGTTTGTTTACCAATTCAAAGTTCCAAGACATACATTCCACAGCCACTTGTGAAGTTTAGGTGGAAAAAAAGATTCTAGAACATCAAACATCCAAGTTGAAACTCGCCTGAACACTTTAACAAATAAGTCATGCGTGATAATGTGACATAGATATAATAAGAGACGTTGAACACCTCCTTAAATACCAAGAACAAGTTGGACAGTGTTAAACAAAAGTGATTATGAGAATTGGAGTACAAGAGTGTTGTGCAGCATATCTTACCATCCTAGTTCTCTTGAACTCATCATCACTGTCATTTTCGTCATCATCAGTAACTTTCCTGATGAATCAAAGTATTAACTATTACTAATAAAATAGCTCATTTTTTTCACTATCCTAAAGTCACAAAACAACGTTTTTCCAAACCTTCTTTTGGCAGCAGAACGATCTTCACCAGCAGCATCAAAACCACCTAGATCAGGAACCTTGCTGACAATATCCCTCAGAAAATCAAAAACATTAAATGTCTGGACACACTGTTTCCTGTAAATATCAATCATATTAGAGCACCTAAGATTTACTAATTAAAAAAAAAATTAACAAACAGTATAATCTTTCCCCATACCAAGAACGAATCCTATATCCTAACGTGCATGTCATACTTGTGCCTATGTTTGAGAGAGAGAGAGAGAGAGAGAGAGAGAGTTAACATATCTAAAACCATTTTCTTTCTAGGTATTTGGAACAGTACAAACAACCAAATCATTCAAAATACAACTCACAAAAGGCCTGTCTCAAATAATGACAAGTAGAAGCATAGAGGTGCAGGAATAGTATTTCAAAGATTGGGACAGAGTGTGGCACTCAATGAACTGTAAAAACTTAACCATTCCTATCCCAAAAAAGATATTTACAAACTAAATGTTAATTAATGTAATTTCACTCACAAATGCAAAGAATTCAGGGTCTTTGCTCCTCTCTTCAAAGTAATTTCATATGTGTGATCACATAGATCTTGCAGAAATAGCTCCAAAGCTTTAGCTGCATATTACACGACAACAGGTCATAAGTATCATAAACAATAAGAAAACCAGAACATTATTTTCATGAAATGAAGAATAAAAGGCCAAAGAAAAAGATAAATGTTGAAGGTGAAAGAAGATCTGTGAACTACTGACTAAAGAATCATTAAAAAAGGGAATTAGAAATAAGAGATATATAAAGGGAATAAAGTGTTAAGAGTTTAACAAATTACTCACAAACTAGAAGAGGAACAGCCATGGCAATCTTCCCAACATCCTCATCCGCTTGCATAATCTTCTTAATACGAGCCTGTAAAAGAATTATATCAAATCAAATCAAATGATCGGGTCCAAAAATCCACTTCATTGGAGGAATGCCAATACGTAACACAATGTAGAGACAGAACGCATACTCCATTACTGAAGCATCCCAAATGAAGAAAAATAAGGGACACAACTTTAAAAAAAAAAAAAGTGAAACGGTAAAGCAATCATGATTATGATGAATTAGGAGACCAAGTCCAAGGCCACTTATCAGCAAAAAGTGGCATGATCAAACTAAACCAAGAGAGTAAATCTGCAGCAATAAAGCCCACACAGGTATAAAACCAAAAATAAAGGACAAAGAAAGAATATCGTTTGTGAAGTGCACACACAGGTATAATTTAGCAGAGGTTCCTGGAATGTACCAAATCCATGTCAAGTCAACCACAGAAATGCTACTTTTAAACTGTCTAAAAGTTCTATAGATTCAGATTGATGTCATCCTTTGATGTAATCCTTACCAGAAAGATTGATGTCATCCCTGCATGTGGGTTTACTGCTAACACAAAATTAATTAATGAAATCAAGTGGAAACCTTTCCAACTCAGACATATAGTGAAACACTGTAGAATCAAAAGGCTTTCCACAAGCAGAACCTAAATGACATATAAGACCGGTTCAGAGAAGAGGAACGGGAATGACAGTCAACAGAAATTTAATGCAAAAGATATCACAAACTGTTGATTTTCTTTGTATTAAGTCAACCACAGAAAGGAACTCGGATGCAATGAATCTATGCAAAGTGGAGAAGCGATAGCACATGGTTCTCCTGTTAGTCCAGAAATTTCTTGTGTTGGCATGCCCTAAGAACCTAAGAATCCATAAATATGTCATGTCCATCAAATCAAGAACAAATGCGATGCTTGGAAGCTAATAATCTATTGTATCTATCTCGTTAACAAAGACGAAATATAAAATAAAGATAATTTTAAAAAATGATGAATTTGTAGAACAGGCGGTGTATTCGTAAATATATATATATATATATATATATATCTTCTTCTTTTTTTCCAAAATCAAAAGGGTGATTGCACTATGGTGAGCAGAAACAAGAAGCCAGCTCAAAAACAGGTAGAAAAATTCGTTTCGAGAGCAGAACATTCCACATATACAACTCTATGGCACCCTGGCACACACAAAGCCCGGTACATGTCAACAGGCATAAAGAACCATAAGACGATAAATAAAGGGAGGTAGGATACTTTTTTTTAGGAAAAAAGTAAAAAAAAAAATAATAATTAAAAGTTAAAAAAAAAAAACACGAACGAAACCTAAAGATCTCCAAGACCCTTAAGAGGCCATAATCCCAAAATTTTTCAGGATATGCTATCATCATGTCAAGTTCTTAATGCCCTCTATAAAATTCGTGATGCAAAGAATACAGACTACAGAGTACCCACACACTCTCAGTAATGCCCACGTACGGCTAACTAAAGCAGATTATAGAATGATGCTCAAAAACTCAACATCCAGGTTGTGTATGTGTGGCAGGAGGGAAGAATACCTTATAAATAAATTTCTAGTTAGTAATTTAATCCATACCAATGCACAATACCATCTTAATTCATACATTTTTTTACCTATCAAAAAACAAAATTCATACATTTTAAGAAAAGTTACCTTATGAGAACAATGTACCATACTGGTTGTATTCGACTACCCAGCCAATTTTTTTTTTTTTTTTTTTATAATTAATAAGAAACTTTATTACCAAGAATAGGCAAAGCCCAAGTACACAGGACGTTTACAAAGGAAATGCCTACATCTCTCCAGAAAACAAAAGAAAAGCTAACTCAAATCCAGCCAATTATTTATATATCTAGCTGTCTGTGCACCAAACAGAGAACTCCAACATTGGAAAACTACCTATGCAGAATCGTCCTATTACCAAGGCATCAATAATGGACAAGATCTTTCCGAAATAAACCCCTGGCTAGCAAGTTTTCACATGGCAAATTTGGCATCATGACACTCATTGGCAAGCAAGGACTGTTGACCAAAGGAGAATAAATCATGGAAACTAAGCCGATCAAAATCTATAGAAGCTGCCCTTTTATGGGCCAAACCTGGATTGGTGGGACATGCCTTGGTGCATTGGTGGTAGCTTCAACATTACCCGGTTCCCAAGTGAGAGATCAGTGGAGGCACATCTTTGTCCGAAGCAAAAGATGGGAGGATCATTCACATGGTCATCCAATCGGGCTTCGTTATTGGATAGGTTTCTAGTTTCTCCCTCTTGGGCTTTGTTCGGATAATTTCCTTATCATGGGCTTAACTTTCATGATTTCCTTGTATCTATTTATGCTTCCTAGCTAGGTGTTTTCTCTTCTTGTATACTTCCAATGTATTTGACTACGCCTATTGATATTAATAAATTTTTACTTATAAAAAAATTCTATAAAAGCTGACCAAAGGAGGAGAGTGTTGAAAAGGATGTCTTGATCTCCTCCATTGTCAATTTGCAGTCCTTGAGATTATAAACAATCTTACTAAACAAATATTGATATGAAAACTAAAACAAAAGAAGAAATATTTTTTTGATAGGTAATAAAGAAGTTTTATTCAAAAGAGAAGGCAAAGCCCAAGTACACATGAAGTATACATGAGCGAAACAAAAGAAGAAATTATCCTAACATACAGAGGCTGCTCCACCAAAAGAAACGCAAATAAGGAGGCACAAAGAAAATGTATAGGTAGTCACTAATTTTTATTTTATAAGTAGAATATGTAGTCACTAAATTGAGACTAGGAAGTTCCGCATGATATGATATCCCCCCACTTGCACTTTTCAAACACTTAAAAGACAACTCCAGCTTCCAAAAGCTTCAGCTATTTGTCCCATCAAATTGCAACCCCAAGAATGATAAGAGTAACTAGACTGCACTTAGTGTGCATCAAAAGGGAGAGGCGGGGACAGGTGTGAAGGTCCCATAGCACAGTAAGTTGTTTGCAAAGAATTTCGACTGGCTCCTTTTCGTATCAACAATTCTTAACCTTTAGCACAGTAAATTGTTTGCAAAATACTTCTAATGGTTCCCTCGGTATCAACAATTCTTAAATTCATGCGGAAAATTAAGCCGCCCATACACAATAGAGCCATTTACTTCTAGCCCACCGAGTGTCTGGTAATTGTCTCTACTTCCTGTACCTCAATTCGCCTTTTGCCTTTTTAATGAAACTTCAATACGTGTACAGAAAACTTCTCGCTAACCCACAAGTACTACCATACTGCATGTAACTAAAATGCTATCAGATTCTACTATATTTTAATAATCTTGGAGGAAAAAAACAGAAAAACTTTTAGCATGCCACAAATTGACCATAACCTGATGCTAATTGGCTATCTATTAGGAAAAGAAAAATTCTATGTGTGTGTATCCCTTCCGCTCCAGTAATATTGACGAAAACCAAAGAAAGAAAGAAAAAACCAAACACGCCCACAAAAACAGGGAACAAGAGAGAAAGAGGGCTGGGGGGAGACTTACAGCCGGGAAACGAGTATCAAGCTTCTTCCTCATGCTTTCAAACTTCGCCGACTATTCCACTTAAAATTCCAAAAAACGAAAAAGAAAAAACACAGCTAGAGAAAAAAAAAAAAAAAGCCCTAAGAGAGAGAGAGAGAGAGAGAGAGAGAGAACTGAATCCCAAGTCTCAGTCCTCTAGTTCAGTTCAGTATTCTGACACAAATATGATAAAATGAAGCAGCAAAAAAATTTGAAACTGAACCAGGAATAAAGTAGAAGACGAAGAAGGAGAAGAAGAAAGTCTATTTTTATGTAGAAATCGGCTCGGTTTAGGCTTGGGCCTGTCTTCCTCCACCCAAGCCCCACTTTATACGGACCCGAAAAGCTTGCCACGGCAGCAAGATTCGTACACGATGATGATGGAATTAATCGCCACCTCAGCAAATCTTCTCGAAAAAATGTTCTCTTTTCAACTTGGTGATGATAATGATGAGGGTGGAATTAAATTCTATAAAATCTTACCAAAACAAGAAAAAGGCTTTTAAAATGCAACTAAATTAGGTTTTTCACTTTGGCTTAAAAGTTAAAATAGTCATTTCATTCTTTGATAGTTAACATTTCAACGGTACTTTTTAAGATGAAATTATCACTTTTTCAATCATTTATTTTCACTTTTTCATCTTAAAAAATATCGTTAAAATATTAATATATCTTATATATAATAAGCGTGGATAAGCAGGTGTCGAATAATTTTTTTTTTTCCAATTTTAACCCTGCTTTTATATTATTTTTCCGTTCATGTCCTTAAATTTATATCTCACCCAGAACAATTTTTTATTCCGATTCTACCCCTGCTTTTATATACCTTTTATGTTTATTTCCTAAGCAGGTGTCGAACAATTTTTTTTTTCCAATTTTAACCCTGCTTTTATATTGTTTTTCCGTTCATGTCCTTAAATTTATATCTTACCCAGAACAATTTTTTATTCCGATTCTACCCCTGCTTTTATATACCTTTTATGTTTATTTCCTTCGTAAAAATTTTTTTCCGATTTTGACCCTGCTTTTATATTATTTTTCCGTTCATGTCCTTAAATTTATATCTTCCCACTTTGTCCTTATTTTTAAATTTCTTTTCCCATTTTATCCTTGATTTTTACTTGTCTTTTACGTTGTAAACTTTTTTTGTCATCGTCTAGAATTTCTTTTCTACTACTTCTGTAATATTTTCAGATATAAATATTTCCTTCTCCCATTTTCTACAAGCTTCTGGATTCAACATTTTTTCAAACAAAATATTTGCTTCTTATCTGTTTGCAGCCGCCTTCACCGTTTTCATTTAATATTGTCGAAATATTTCTGCTCTCAACTTTATCAAATTTACAGCTTTTTACTACAGTTTTCCGCTTTTTACTACAGTTTTCCGTGGGCTTCTGGATTACTTCTTCCTTCGAATCTTCTCACATTCTAGATTGTTTCAGATCAGATTTTAATTTATTTTCTTACATATGCTCATCCTTTCCACCGCTTCCTAATATCTGTAAGAATTATCACGATTTTTACATTTATCTGGATTTAATCTAATTTGTCTTTTCTACCGCCTAAGCTGGTGTGTACTTCCTATAAGAATATCCTCACTCTCCTTACATTTCTAATGTTTTCTATCTCTGTTTCAAGTACCTCAAATATCTTCCTTTAAACCATATGTTCTAAATTTCTCTTTCAACTTTCGAATCTCGCAGGTTGGTTTTCTTTTTTCTGTTTTCTGACTAATTGCTTACATTATTTACATGCATGCAATTTTTAAGTTGCTGAATTTTTTTTGTTTTGTAGGTTCTAAATTTGTCTTCCAGCTTTCCAATCTTCCAGGTCAGTTTTTGTTTTCCTGTTTTCTCACTACTTTCTTAAGTTATTTACATATATGCAATGAAAATAAAAAATAAAAAATTTACATCACTATTTGCATTAAAAGAAATAAATTTTGCTTCTGAAACTTGGCTAAATCGTCATTCCTTTGCTGCTGTTCTTGCCTCCATTCATTTCTAAATCTTCATTTATTTTTGCTGTCTTTAAATTTCATTCTCTGTTTATGTATACAGTATCTGGAGTGGAAATAGAAAGAATAAACTAAGAAATAAAATTATAAAGTTAAAAACATGTAATTCATGTTCACATGTGCAAATATTCATTAAAAATCAAAGAAAAACTGATACTAAACAAATAAGACTTTCAGTATACGTCGGGGAAAATGTATAAAAACTGATACTAAACAAATAAGACTTTCAGTATACTAAAAAAACAGAGGCATGTATAAAAAAAAAAAAATTAAGAAAATGTTTGTACAAATATTCATTCAACTCGAAATAAAAATGATATTGACAAAAAAGACTATGAATATAGGTCAAGAAAAAATTAATTCATCAAGACTTGAATTGCATATGTTCATATAACGTCTAAAGAAATACCAAACATAGTTAGGTATACTAAAAGAACACAGTAACATATATAAGAAAGAAATCAGAAGATAACAAATAAGAAGTTGAAAAAATTTTAGTGGATGTACATATATTCACCGAGCTCAAAACAAAACTGCTGCTGACAAAAACGTAGAAGAAACAAATTAAAAGATGACAAAAAAAAATTTCATAACATGCAGTACATGTGTATATCTACAGAGATTCACTAAGCTGAAAATAAAAGTAATTCTAAGGAAAAAATTAGGTCAAATCATAAGAAAGACAAAGATTTCTTGCCATTTCAAACTTAAAAATTTCGAAAGAAAAAATCCATCCAAACATCCCAACATATAAATAAAATGACAATAAAAACACATCAAACTAAATGAGAACATAGCAAGAATTTCTTGGTCGAATATTGCACCTTTAGATAAATACTTTTACGTTGATAACATGCATATACACAACGTAAAAGACAAATGTAAAAGACATATAACTAACGTGTCAAGAATTTTTTCCTTCAATATCTTACACTTTTTTTTAGGTCTTCCAGACTTAATACTTAGAATTACAAAAATTTAAACCAAAACTCATAACATGTAAATAGATATGTTATATATATGTCTCAAACATGTGTATGAGATATAAAATTCCAAATATGAAAAATGTTGGTATGCGTATAGGAAAACAAAAAAACCTCAACAGAAAGGAACTATATGCATTGATTTATCTAGAGATTCACAATAGAAGAAAAAATAATTACATGTAAAAAACAGCAACAACAAAAATATGAAAATATGTTGACATTTCAAATAACAGAACAATACAGTCAAAGTAAAATAACAGAATCGATATTAAATTTTCACATCTAAGAAAGAAATGATAACAATAGTAAGAAATAAACTAGGCATTTAGACACTTACAAAACAAAACAAGAAAATAAATAAAGTTATGAGTGGAGTCCTGGACATGATTCCATCAAATATATGAATCTCTCTAGAAATGAAAAAATATCACCTAAACTGAAAAGAAATTTGACAATGACAACTAAAATACTAGCCCATACATAAACCATAGACAGAAAAATAATCCCAAACAGAATACCAGATCACAGAAAGTAAACGCTCTACAAAAAAAAATTACAAGTATAGAAAAACATAAAACAAAAACAAAATTTTATGTACATATTTGAAAATGTTTTCCATATGTATAGGAAAAAAATAATCAACACCGATACATTTATGTACAAATCCACAAGAAAAGGAGGAAAAAAATTCACAAACAGATCAACTAAAAAGAAAAAAATTAGATAAAACCACAAATAAGTAACTGTGATGCACATCTACCATGTAATACATAAATCTTATAAAATAGATTAAATAAACAAAATAGATTTCATTGGCATCAAGAATGTCTCCATCTTACAGATTATGTAAAATAAACATAGACAACAGGAAAAAAAAATTAAAAAAAAAAAAAAAAAAAAAACCCAGCTGCCATAAAAATTTGTTATCAACAAACCACAAATAAATATAACGACTCAGACTTTAGCATAACCTCTTCAAATATTTGAACAAATAAAATGAATAAACCCAACAGAAAAAAAATTAAAAAATAAACTAGCAGCGATGAAACTTTGTCATCAAAAAATCACAAATAAACATAACTACCCAGACTTCACTATAACCTCTTGAAATATTTCAAGATCTAGCCACATCTAAAGACAAAAAAAAATCACCGATATACCAAGTACAAACAAATACAAGAAGTCATCTTCGATTGGTGCGTACAAAACACAAACGTAACAGAATACGCAAACATATAAACCATCCACAGATTTAAAAAGAAATACCATATCAACTACCCAAACATATAAACCATTCACAGATTTAAAAAAAAAAAATACCATATCAACAAAACAAAAAACCCAAAAAAAATTTAGCCAAGTACGAAGCCACCTGATGAGAGGCAAAACGTGGATGGCTTCTTCGTGTTGATCTGGCTGACACAAGCACAAAGCTACTTTCCATAGTCTAATGGTGAGATTTTGATGCACTTGAAAGAAAAGGAGAAAGAAAGGGAACGGGGATGGAGACGATGAAGACTCTGCGCTTAGGGTTTGGTTGGTAAGAGCAGTCGGTGGGGATGGGGGAAAAAAAACCCTGAAGGTAGGCTGTGATATACATAGCTCGGCTGTGCTTACACAGAGATAGAGAGAGAGAGAGAGGGAGAGAGAGAAACCGAGAGAGAGAGACGAAACCCTTAGGGTTTGCTTCGAGAGACAGCTTCGAGAGAGAGAAGAAGATGAGGGGCGGCGAAAGGAAGAAATGGAGAATGCGATGTATTTATACCCCTTGTCAATGGTAGGGTTCCTTCGCCTCAAAACGACACCGTGTGAGATCTATCTGTTTCTATACACTAATACCCGTGAATTGAAAAATAAAACAAAAAAAAAAAAAACCAGTTTAAACAAAAAAAAAAAAAAAATTACATTACTTATTACAAATATATTTCAAAGTTAAAATTTTACCTTATAATAAATTATATTAAATTTATTGATAAACATAAATTTCTAAAAACATCAATTTCACTATTGTGCAAGTTTTATTTGCACTGAAAAAAAAAAACTCTTCTAAATACATAGTTAATTTTACTTACATAAGATGATAGTTGTTCATAAAATTTTATTTACATATGAATTTGAGTCTACATAAACTGTGCTATTGGTATTTTTTCCCCTAGGTTTCAAATGATTAAAAAAAAATTAAAAAAGTTCGTTTGTTTGTGAACTTAGGTATTAACAAATATTTTATTCAGATAAATGAATTGTATATAAGATTATATTAGGCATTTAAATTACCAAAAAAAAAAATTTACTTATTCTTAAATTTTATTCATGTAAATTTATACAATAATAAATATTTTTCAAATTTAATAATAATATTTATAAAAATATAAAAATACAACGTGCCCTATGGGAAAAAAAAAATTAAAAGAATGAAAAAATAAAAAATTTACCCAGTTAAAAAATAGAGGCAAAAATAAACTTTATATATTAAAGAAAATAATTGAACATTACATCTTCTTACAGCTACATAAAATTGTTATTATTAAATACAATTACTCACTATTTGTTTCATATCTACTTAAAATTTTAATTCTAAATAGTTTAATATTGTATTAGTTAATTCGATTTATATATTACACATCTTTTCTGCCTTTTTATTTTTTAACTAGGCATATGTTACTGATTACATGGTATTTATTTGTGTTTTAAATATAGATAAATATTCTAGCATAGCTAACTGCTACGATTTAAATATAGATAATTGTTCTACCATTCAAAATTTAAGATTATCACATATATGTCAAAACAAAGAAAAAAAAACACATTTCATATAAAAAGAATATTGCCATTTCAAACTTAAAATATTTTACAATTAACACTTTTATATGTCAAAAAAAGATTAATACAGTATTCATATGCGTCAGAAACAAATAAATGTTCACGCCTCAAAAAAATTTCATGCCCATATTTTCGACTTAAAACATCTCAAATTTTAAGTTGAAAACAATTAAATTCAACTTAAAATTCAGATTAACTATTTCATACTCATAACATAGAAAATTTAATTATAAAATAACTCCTCAGAATACATGTTATAAACATATTATGCATAAAATTTATAATTACACTATGACAACTTATAAAAAGTAAGTCTTAACTTCAGAATGTATTCGACCAACTTCTATAATCGTCGAGCATTGGAATGTAACTATCAAAGCAACTGAATGGATTTTGCTCCTATTATGACCAATTCTATTGACACTAAAGTTTGCCATATTGGTCGAATAAATAGGGACATACATTTTACATATAAAGCGTATTTTTAACTGTATAATATAGTTGTATAACTATTTCATCCAGTTAACCTATGTGATTATTCATTCAACCAATATGTCAAACTCTATTCTAAATTGGCAAGACGAAAGATCCAAACAAAGCCCATTCAACTACTTCCACAAGTAGATAGAAATGCTCGATGATTATAAAAGTTGGTCGCATATGCCTCAAAGTTATACTTCATTTCTTGTAAGTTATTATGTTATAGTTATAAACTTTATACATATCACATGTATAATATGTAATGAGATAGTCACTTATTATAGTTACATTTGAATATAAAATATTATTACATTATATTCTAATATGTTTTTGTTGCTTTATTTAACAAAACACAAAATATTATTACAATAATTATGTGATGTTATATAATATCTTTCTTTACAACAGGGATTTTGCTCTTCTCACTTTCTGCTTTTCTTCCTGTTCGTTGTTCGCTTCTATTTCCGCTGACCTTTTATTTGCCAGTATCTCCGGGTATGTATTACTACTGTTCATACAAATAAATGTTATTATTCTATATCTTATAAGATTTATTGCATTTTTATAGTATAAGATATATTTATGTACGTTATCAATGTTGATAATTGTACTGTTTAGTTTTTCCATTCTTCTTTTTGTGCTTTGTATTTTATGTGTTTAACAAATTGTTATTAATCTTCTGTTAGTTTGTAAGATTGCTGAGCATTCCTACCTTGTAATAAAAATGCCGACTGGTAGGTCAATTTTATTTACAAAAAAATTAAATACTTATTAAAACTTTTGTAATTAATTTATATCTAACATTATTTAAAATTAACTTCTGAAGAAGATGGAGAAAATGCTACCAAAAAGAATTGGTACAATTCTCAATCAGAGGAAAAGAGAGAAGAAATACGCCGAAAGAAGAGACAAAGGTATGCTGAGCTAAAACAAAATCAAAATAAGAGAAATCAATTGGAAAAAACATCCCATCATATTTTATCTCACACTTCAAGAGATGATGGAATTGTTTCTATAAGAGAAATTGGATCTTCTTCAAACACTCGCGATTCTGACAATACTATAAATACAAATAAATCTGCTCCTGAAAGGTTAAGGCCTTGTACCTCTAATAGTATTGTCAACATTCCAACAGGTAGTAGTTGTTTTAGACAAGTACTGAAAACTATCTTTTTGGAGCCATACCATCTACCATCAGTTACTTCATGTCAATATTGTGGAGCAAAAAGATTTTATCATGAGCCAAATGGATTTTGTTGTGCTGATGGGACAATAGCATTGACTTGTACTCGGATTTCAGACGAGCTTTATCAACTGTTTACTTCTGATTGTATTGAGTCTGAAAATTTCCGTACATACGTACGTACATACAATAATAAATTTGCTTTCACATCTTTTGGAGTTAAATTTGATACAAACTTATGCAGAAGAAACAGAGGAATTTACACATTTAGAGTTCAAGGACAGATATATCACTACATTAACAATCTAATTCCTGAAGATGGACATCCTTCGTATTTACAACTATATTTCTATGACACTGAACATGAGCTAAACAACCGTATAAATAATGCGGAAAGATTGGATACTTCTATCATTGTTAAGTTGATGAGTATACTTAATGTTAATCCATATTGTCGTTTCTTCCGAACACTGAACAATATTCCAAATCTACAAAACCATACAATCCGTATAAGATCAGATGTTGATCTAGACCAGCGTGTTTACAATGCTCCATCAGTATCACAAGTTGCAGCTATATGGATAGAAACTAACACATGTACTGAACAAAAAGGCCGAGATATTATTGTCTTCAACCAAGCAGATGGTAGTCATATTGTTCAGTATTATTTTAGTTGTTATGATCCATTACAATATCCACTACTGTTTCCTTTCGGCGACTCGGGTTGGCACCAAGGAATTAAAAAAATCAAAAAAGGATCAATATCATTAAACACTCAAACATTAGAAGCCTGTTCTGTTGAACATTCAAATAGCACAGAAGAATTTCTTCGGAACGAACAAATACTGATGGAAAAAAAGAAGAAATTGCCAACAGTTTCTTGTCGTGAATATTATTGTTTTAAACTACAAATGAGAGACACATATAGATCAATTTTATTATTATCTGGCCGTTTGCTACAACAATTTGTTGTTGACATGTACATTAAAATAGAAACATCGAGATTAGATTATTTCCGTTCAAAACAACATGAAATTAGATCAGATGTATATCAAGGCATTGTAGATAGTATTTCAATTGGAGAAACTAATGGTTCTAAGATTGGAAAACGCATTATCTTACCTTCATCTTTTATTGGAGGTCCAAGAGATATGCGTAAAAGATACATAGAAGCAATGGCTTTAGTTCAACGTTTCGGCAAACCTGACATTTTCTTGACTATGACATGCAATCCAAACTGGAATGAAATCTTAGAACAACTGAAACCACATGAAGAAGTTCAAAATCGTCCTGATTTAATTGCAAGAATCTTTAGAGCAAAGTTAGAAGATTTAAAAAATGATCTGTTCAAACAACAAATTTTTGGCAAAATTGCAGCATATGTTTACACTATTGAACATCAAAAAAGAGGCTTACCTCACGTTCATTTCCTAATTATACTTCAGAGAGATTGGAGAATTTATGCCCCTGAAACTTTTGATGAAATCGTTTCAGCAGAAATACCTGATAAAACAAGTAATTTACACTTGTATAAGGCTATGGTTAAACATATGATCCATGGTCCTTGCGGAGTATTGAATCCAACGAATATATGCATGAAAAAAAATGGCATTTGTAAAAATCAATACCCCAAAGAATTTGCACCTACAACAACTATTGGAACTGATTGTTTTCCACTGTATAGGCGTCGGAACAACGGAATCACTGCTAAAATTAGAGGACAAATTTTAGACAACCGATGGGTCGTTCCTTACAATCCATACCTTCTTTCCAAATATAATTGTCATATTAACGTTGAAATTTGTTCTACAATTAAAGCTGTTAAATATTTGTATAAATATATTTATAAAGGACACGATCGCATTGCTTTCAATATTATAAATGAAGAAAATAATGAACAAATTGATGAAATCAAACAATTTCAAACAGCCAGATGGATTACTCCACCGGAAGCAATGTGGAGAATATATGGTTTCACACTTAATGAAATGTATCCATCAGTTTATAGTTTACATTTACACCTTGAGAATCAACATTTAGTATCTTTTCGTGCACACCAAAATCTAAACACTGTTCTAAACTCAAGTCTGTCGAATAGATCAATGTTAACATAATTTTTTTATAGGAATGAAATCGACGAAAATGCCCGAAACTTGTTATATAGAGAATTTCCTGAAAAATTTGTTTGGAATCTAGAATATAAAATTTGGACCCCAAGAAAGAAACAAATTGTTATAGGTCGAATTATTACAGCTAATCCATTTGAAGGTGAAAGATATTATTTGCGGATGCTATTAAATCACATTAGAGGACCAACATCGTTTGAGAAATTAAGAACAGTTAATGGCATCGTCCTGCCAACATATCGCGAAGCAGCTACTTCACATGGTTTATTAGATAAAGATAGCAGTCTCGAAGATTGTTTAGAAGAAGCCTGTCTATATCAAATACCAAATAGTTTAAGACGTCTTTTCTCAACAATTTTAGCATATTGCAATCTTACAAATCCAAAAGAACTCTGGGAACGATTTGAAAAAGAAATGTCTACAGATTTTATTGCAAGAAACATACCATTAGAAACAGTTAGAAGAATGGTTTTGCAAAATATTGCTTCCACACTTGAATCCATGGGAAAGAATATAAATATGTATCATTTCGCTCCTACCGATACATTTTACGACGTCAAAGAATTTATCAATAGAGAAATTGATGACGAGCGAGCTGTCACAATTCCAGAAGAAGACCTACTTGCATCAAATTTCTTAAATTCGGAACAAAAGAATGCATATAACTTGATACTACAAACCTTACTGTCAAATGAATCTGATGCATTTTTCATTGACGGTCCTGCTGGTACTGGTAAAACTTTTTTATACAAAGCGCTTCTAGCTACAATCAGATCAAAAAATATGATAGCACTTGCAGTCGCATCATCAGGCGTTGCTGCATCAATCTTACCTGGAGGACGAACAGCACACTCAAGATTTAAGATTCCACTAAATGCAGATAAAGATAGCACTTGTAATGTAACCAAACAAGGAAGTCTTGCTAAATTGTTACGTCTTACAAAGTTAATTATATGGGATGAGGCACCTATGTCTACAAAATATTCCATAGAAGCATTGGATAAAATGTTACGAGACATAAACAATATAAATCTCCCTTTTGGTGGCAAAGTTATTGTTCTTGGTGGAGACTTTCGACAAATACTGCCTGTGATTCGTAAGAGTACAAAAGAACAACAAATCGATGCAAGTTTGGCTTCTTCTTACATATGGTCAATCTTGAAAAAAATCAAATTAAGAGAAAATATGAGAGCTAGATTAGATCTTGATTTCTCACAATATCTAATTGAAGTTGGCAATGGTAATGCTCCAATAACAATTGATGAAAATATCAAGATTCCACAACAAATGATTGTCCCTTATAACAACGAAGTTGAATCTCTAAATTTTTTGTTAGATGTTGTCTATGGGAATATGTCAAACTATTCAAACAATTTAACAGAGATGGCAAATCGGGCTGTGTTAACTCCAAAAAATCGATCAGTTGACGAAATAAATGCTATTCTCATTGATAGATTCCCTGGCGATATAATACGATATTATAGTTTTGACGAGACAGTCGATGCATCTGAACAGGGAATTATGGAAGATTTCTTAAATACATTAACACCGAATGGATTACCACCACATGAATTATTACTTAAGAAAAACTGTCCTATTATGTTAATTAGAAATATTAATCCTTCAGAGGGTTTATGCAATGGAACACGGTTGACATGTTGTAATTTTAGTCGCAATATGATTGATGCACAAATTTCGTCTGGCCACTACAGTGGTAAAAGAGTTTTTATACCTAGAATTCCATTTTTACCAGAAACAAATGAAACTAATGGCTTCCCATTTAAAAGAACACAATTTCCTATTAGATTGAGTTTTGCAATGACAATAAATAAATCACAAGGACAAACGTTAAATTTTGTTGGAATATATTTACCGGAACCTGTTTTCTCACATGGACAATTGTATGTTGCACTATCTAGAGCTAGAACTTTTGATTCAGTAAAATTGCTTATAAGACCAACATCAAGTACTATTTGTGAAATAGATTATACAAAAAATATTGTATATAGAAATTTCTTGAAATTAACAAATTCATTGTGATATAATGTAAGTGTTTAGATTCTTTTAATGTCGTTATTATTTATAAACTTGCTAATTTAATTTATTGATATTATATATTTTATGTAATGTATTAACATTTCTCAATTTTGTCTACTTTATTTGCAGTAAACATGCGGACTATCTATAGATCTATTAAAGATATCACTCAAAATACCAGAAATTGGAAAATAAAAATGATTGTTGCTGAAAAGTCACCAAAACGTGTGGCTCAAAATTCACCTACGAAGTATCAGAATTTGGTACTCATGGATGTTGAGGTATGAAAAAAATCTATTTCATTACTTATCATTGTTTTATTTGAGATTTAAGATTAAACAAATAAATTTATTTTTATATTTTTATAGGGAAATCGTGGACAAGCAGTCATTTTCGGGAAAGACATTGACCTACGTGATGACACGCTCAATGTATATCAATCGTACTACATTGCTAATGCTTTCGTCAAACCACTAGATGCAAGACATAGAAGGGAGGCATATGAGCTTCAGTGGATAATTAATTCCCGAACCATTGTCGAAAATATTGAATACGACGAATCGCCGCTTAAACCACCAGATTATAATATTATTCCTTTCAATCAACTTCATATCTACAAAGATACAGATGCAGAAGTAGGTACGTATTATATAAATCTGTTAATATTTTTATATGTTTCTCTTGTTACAAAATAATAATAATAAATTTATAAATTAGATATCCTGGCAATAGCAATGAGCACGAATGCACCAAGACAGGTTAACACAAGCCATGGCAAATCATTGGTGCAAGACATATATGTGATCGATTCAAGATATGAATATATATCTTTTTATATTGATAAAAATATTTCTACTTTAATACCTTAGAATATTTTTATTATTGTGAATCTAACATTATTTTTAACTTTTATAGTGTAAAGGTTCTACGTTTGGCAATGTGAAACAGATTTGTTCACGATGAATGTTCTAAAATTTGTAACATTATTATGGAAAAGCCAATTGTCCTTGGAACAAAAATCAGAGTCTCTTCGTATAACGGTATTTTTCCTTACTATTAACATCCTTATTAATTATTTATCTTGCATTTATATATTTATTTATATATGTTTATAATGTAGGCTTATCATTATCGTCGCGACCTACGAGTGTGTTCACCATTGAGCCCTTTCTTGCATCTGCCATTTCATTGCATGCATGGTAAATTATATGCCTAAATTAATTTATTATACTTCTTATTTAAATGCAATATAGATTTTATATTAACCTTTATCGATATATTAATATCTTCCAATATATTATCCTATATATTTAGTACATATTTGTTATTATTTAAATGTTTTACTCTATTTATCAATTTAATTGTCCAGGGCAACAGAAAACAACTCATTACTTGAAGAAACAATTGCCAAAAATTTGGATAGGCCAGGTGCATCAACTTCAGGCAGTTCTACCGATCCATTAGTGAAAATATCAGAAATTGTGGAAGCCTTAGAATCTATTCCAGCAATGACGGTATAATTTACATTTATCGTTTTATTTGATCAATAAAAATAATTGTTATACAATTGTTTATTTTTATCATTTTTGGAAATATAGAAATTAAATGTTAGTTTTTATCAAATGAAAATAAAAGAAAAAAATTTGCCATTTTTGCGTTATGAATTTGAAAAAATTCATATGTTTTGACTAAAATTATTGCTTATTCATTATCTTCAATTAATATGATATTATTACATGTTTATTGATACATTTAATTGCCAATTTTTTTGCAGCGATCAACATTTATGGTTAGAGGGAAATTTACAATATCTGATCTGCATCAACCATTTTTTTACTTATCATGTGCAAAGTGCAGTAAAACCACTGGATACGAGAAAGATGAAGAGTTCTTATGCTATAATTGCAAAGAACTAACAACCGCACAGCCAAAGTAAATATTTATCGTGATATTTGAAAATTAACAATTATTACATTACAATTGTAATATATTATTTCGTAATACGAAGGAATAATAACTTATTTATTACTTATAGATCTCGTGTCTATTTGGAAGTATTCGATGACAGTGGCTCGATCGCAGTAGTGGCCTTCGAACCTACAGTTGAACGAATTCTTGATTGTACAACAACAGATATTGTACAACATATAGAGCAGGTAAATTTTATATTTTCAAACACATTTAACAAATTTAAGAAATTATTTTTTTATATATTTTTTTCATTACAGGAGGATCACTCGTACATAGAAAATATTACAAATAAAATCCAAGATAAAGAATGGACGATCGTTTTGAGTGCATCTATGAACGAATTTGGGAAGTTGCGCCAAAACAAACTTAATGTATTATCTGTGAATGACATACCTGAGACAATAGAATAGTTATTTTAGAAATTTTCTTTTAGACTTCCAGTTATTATAATGTATAATTATAAGGAATTCATATGTAATTATGAGATAACTCTTGCTTTTTATTTGTAATTATGATGATAATGCATTACCTTCAATAGTCACTTTTTTATGTATAATAAAACATTTTATAATTATTAACATATTCGTGCAAAATCATACATTGTGATTATAAAAATTCTACAAATTATATATATAATTATTTTTATAATCAATGTGAATCTTAAAATATAAATAAACTATTAGATTTTATAATTATATATATGTATATTAACCTATTTTTTTGTATTACATATCCTCCATTTTCATAAATATGATTTCCTAAATATTTTTTCTTCTTTTCACATTTGGGCACACGTGCAATGCACGTGTTTCTTTTTACTAGTATATATATATAATGTTATTTTGCCATTTGAAATTTACCGCTCAATAGTTCTCTTGACGTGCTACGTGGCTTATTAAAAATAATGAAAAATACAAAACTAAAGTGATAGAAGAAATCTAGGATTTCACTCTCTTTCTATGTTTTCAAGCGGGCCATTTGATCAGTAAGCTTATGGTCCAATAACATTGATATATATATATATATATATATATATATATATATATATATAAGTTTTGCTACATAGAACACACAAGTTGGTGTATTAACATAACACTTACAGTGGAATTGATTACAACTTAAAAAAAAAATGTTTTATTATTTATCATCCACACACATCACATATCACACTTATTTTAATTTTAAAAAAATAGTTTTATTCTTTTTAAACTAATTGAATTATTCTACTCATCATCCATACATCACATATTTGATAAGAGAAAAAAAAATTATGTGTAATGTGAGGATGATGTGTAGAATTTTAAAAAAATTAAAATACCAATCATTATTTAGTATAGTTGATGTAGAGGCTTTTCACATAGCAGTGTGTTGGATGTGTAAAAAAATAAGACTTATAAATAGATTTTCTATATATATATATATATATATATATATATGTACTAGTTATGGTGCAACGTACAAGGCACGTTTTTCTAGTTGAGAAAAAAATATTATAAGAATACCATGTTTAAGCGATAAGTAAAGATTGTATGAAAATGCATAATAATTACATTCTATTTGTAGAGTACTAAGCAAAAGACTAATAGTTTAGAAAAAGAAGCAACACATAAGTACTAAGTTTATAGAAATATATATAAATACTAGTAAGGGCAACGTATGCCCAGTTGTCTACCATTAAATGCTGCAAGATGCATAATAGGCAGCAAAACATGACCAACTTCAGATAGAATCATCGTGTAAAGATCATCATATTATTACAATTAGTAGCATATGAGTAAGGAATTTTGACTAAATCATTTCTCTTTTTTATCTCATATTATAAATCCTAATATCAATGATTATATCCAATATTAGTATTTTTATGAGCTCTGGATAGAATAACATATAATGAAAATCTTGGATCTTGTTAGGCAGCAAACTCAAGAATTGAATGCACTTAAATGAAATGTAGCATCCATAAGCAAATTAAGACTATTTCTTTTACTAAAAATAAAATATTGTTTGGTTAAACTTACCAGAATCTCTTATTTAAAATGTTGTGATGTTTCTAGAAGAAAACAACACTTGGTGAACATTTTTCACTGCGAAGGCCATCCATTTTTGTCAAGAGAAATTCTATTTGCAGTCCCTACTTAGGAACTATATGTGCAGGCCTTTTATTAAATGAGAAAAAACATCATTTTAGGAGGAATGTTTTTGCACCATGGCTAAATTTGACAGCAACATGCCAAAGATGGCATGGTTAGCCTACAAAGTCTAAAATTTAGAAATCACTTTATATAATTAGTAGAGTGGTGTACACAGTCCAAATACAAACCTGACCCACGAGAAGTAAAGCTAATGAAAAGGAATGCTTCCTATGAATTCCAACCAAAAGAAAAGAAGAAACTATTAAGTTATCAACTTAATTTAAGGCTCCCTCTATTTCATGAGTAACTATCAAGTTTACTGAACCAATCAAATACATGTTAAACAGCTGATTGTCTCAAACACTTGAATGGATGCAAATGGGTGAATTCATTTAAATTATTTACCTTTGAACAAATTCTTCAAAAGTTTAAGCTGATAGTAATATCATAGAGACAAGTGAATATTTATATTTGCAAAGTGGTTAATTTGACGAACCAATAGGCACGTGAACCCGTAGTTGAATCTGTTGAACTGCCCATGAGAGAGAGAGAGTATGCTGAGAGAGATAGGCAGATCAAAGTCAGTATTCAAAGTCAGCATCCTATTTAAGTATATAATTACAACAACAAGAAATTTACATGAGTTTAAAAGTGAAGAAATAAACATGAACTTTACATACAAGTTAGCGTCGTATTTAAGTATATAATTACAACAGTGAGAAGTCTAACAAAAAGAGATTTTGAGTGTTTATGAGCAAGGTGAGTTTATTCTGGCATAATTGTCCATGTTATTAAGAATAATGACACATATAATAAATAAATTCAATATTTATAGAATTTAAAATTAAAGACAATAAAAGACTAGAGAAAATGAAATTTCTTATTGATAATGTTATTAATAACAATATTAATAGTATTATCAATATCAAATTTTGTATTAATATAAAATTTAATATTCAACAATCAATATTAAATTTTCAGAATATCAAACCTGTTATTAATATAGATTTGTTATTCTAGGAAAAAATTGATTCAAGATAAAAATAAAAAAATTAGTTTCTCGAAATTATATGTCCAACCAAATCATTAAATGAAATTGATTAATAAAATAAAAATACAATATATATTAAAAAAATAAAATAAAATATTTTACAACATTATTTTATTTTTTTTAAAATTAAACAGATTTTGTTTTATATAAAAATGTAATAGCCTGTAGAGACAAAAAAGCATCACAAGCATGCAGCCCACCAATCCCTTCCTAACCCCAAATCCATACGGTGCCGTTTTATTAGAACAAACCCTAGGTTTTTTTCCCCTCCCCTATAAATAAATCTCGACGGAAACCCATGGCCCACAGGCCACAGCCCTTTATTTCACCTTCCAGACCCTTCTTCATTCACCATATCCTTGTTTTTTTCTATTTTCCTCTTCTTTTTCTCTGCTCTCTCGTTTTTTTGTCTACATTATCATTGCTCCCCTCTCTACTCAATTGCACTCACACACAACACTTTTTATCTCTCTCTTCTGCTCTCTCACACACTACAATTTCCACCCTCATATTTATGTTTGTTTTCATTTATTTATTTCTACAACTTTATTATTTTTAAATCTTACGAATCTTTCTCTAACCAACTTTTTAAGGTATACTATCCATCCACTTGCTTTGCTGCTTTAGGCATTGAAACCCAACATCCAACCACCAGATTCTCCACACGAAGAACATTAGGAAGTATTGTTTGTTGTATGAATCTACCATTGCTACAGGAAGAAACTAGGCTTGAAGCTGTCACTAAACCATACAGAAGCATATAATACAAACGTCTAAAGATGCCAAAAATAACTAAGGTTTCATTCTACCCAAGAATGTTGTTTGCAGTTTTGTTCAAGTCTAAGTGATTATTCACCGTGCAAGTAGATTTGTATTTTGTTCCTTGTCCCTTTTTATTACATAGTATGCATCCAGCTCTAGTTCAAGATGTCAAAGCCCACAAGCAAATTATTTAAGCCCAGAATGAAGCAACACCAAATACGGATTGCCCAGTCATAACACAAAAAAATGAAAAAGGATAATCACTTATTCATTTGTTCTTTCCTCTGCACATTTAATTGTTATTTTATTTGTTGTAAATACTTTCCTTTTCTGATGAGCTGTATTCTATACTAGGAATATTTTTCTGTTAGTTTGTTGAGATGGACGTGTATATGAGGATCTGAGCACTATACATTCCTTATGCAATTACAAAAAGATTATGCACAATTTTGCAGCTCCTCCCATGTGAAAACTCTCTGCACATTTTGTGCCTTTTCTTCTCTTCTTTTGGTTCCTTACATGGTATCAGAGTTTGAGAGATAATTTACATGATTGTTCTTCACGAAAATTCTGATAGTTCTTCCTCCACTCACTCTGCCTCTTCTTATCTTCATACAAACCCAACCTCAAATACATTCCGTGCCAACACTATGGCACGTTATTTGAACCTTACTGACCACAGCAACCCTTTTCGGCTTGACAACAGCGAGAATCTCGCCGTGATTCTTGTCACCGACCTTCACACTGTCGATAACTACGCCACCTGGTCACGAGCAATACGCCTCTCCCTTCATGCCAAGAATAAGCTGGGCTTTATCACTAGCGACATCCCATGCTCCACTGACCATGTCGATCCTCTTACTGATCTCTAGGACCGCTGCAATGACGTGGTGGTGTTGTGGATACAAAATTCTATCAACCCATCCATTAAGTCCAGTGTAGCATTTGTGGATACCACTCGTGAGCTTTGGCTTGATCTCCAAGATCAATTCTTTCAACAGAATGGACCCCGTATTTTTCAACTCAAGAAGTCTCTTGCTAGCATTCTCCAAGAGAATGATTCTGTTAGTGTTTACTATGGGAAGCTCAAAACCCTTTGGGATGAGCTTTCCATCTACGACCCTATCCCTATTTACAATTGTGGCTCCACAAAAACTCTTGTGGATCAATATCAGCGTGATTGTTTGTTTCAATTCTTAATGGGATTGCATGATGTTTACTCAAATGTTCGAGACCAAATAATGCTTTTAGATCCTATGCCGCCTGTCACTAAGGTTTTTTCCCTCATCCAACAACAAGAACGTCGGCACCATCTTTTTCAACATAACCCATCCCCTAACTCAATGGCTTTAGCCATCAAGAAACCATTTTTTACTTTTAAATTTCCACCCCAATCACGACCGAACCAGAAAACCAACTGACCTTATTGCACTCATTGCAAAATCACGGGTCATACCCTCGAAACTTGCTTCAAAATTGGTAATGCTAAAGCCCCTGTGTGTTCCCACTACCACTTGACTGGTCACACACCTAAAAAATGTTATAAATTAAAATTTTTCAACAAATCCCAACCTCATGTTGTGTTTGCTACCCAATCCACCATCTTACCCACTCCTAACCTCAAGGCACTCAATAATGACAAAGTGGGTTTGACTAAGGCTTAGTATCAACAACTATTGGCTCTACTTCAACCAAGGGATGCTTCCATTGCTGCTTAGCATTCGGCTAACCAGATTCAGTCCAACTCCAACCTTCCCTCTACTTCTAACTTTTCTGGTATATCTCTACGCCTATCCACTCACACACACAACCCATGACTTTCTACTAATTTTCCTTAGATAATAGACACGGGTGCAACAGACCACATGGTCTGCTGTCCCTCTTTGTTCACTTTTACCATTCACACCATTTTGCACTCTGTAAAATTACCTAATGGAACTGATGTTCCAGTCACACAAATGGGTAACATCCAACTCACTCCTTCCATTTGTCTCATTGAGGTATTATACGTTCCATCATTCACTTTTAATCTGATTTTAGCCAAGAAACTTGTTGCCTCTCTTACTTGCTGCCTGCTTTTTTTCTCTGATGTTTGTTTCATTCAGAACCTTATCTCCTAGACAACGATTGGGAAGGGTAAAGTGAGGAATGGCCTATATCACCTCTTACATACTGCAGTTTCCTCTTCAAGCCAAGCTGACAAAGTTTCACAGTTTTCACAAACTTTTTCTAAAATTTCAGCTTCTGTTTTGAGTTATAATGCTGATAATGACCTTTGGCATTGTCGCCTAGATCATATTTCTTTTTAATGTCTCAGTTTAATTCCTGATCCCATTGTAAAGAACAATGTTTCATCTCTTAATAGAAAACCTTGTTGCATTTGCCCTTTAGCTAAATTACATCGTCTTCCTTTCCCTACTAGTCACCATAAAAGTTCTCATTCTTTTGAATTGATACATTGCGATCTTTGGGGACCTTTTTCCACTACGACATATGATGGATCAAAATTTTTTTTAACCATAGTTGATGATTTTACCCGTACCACATGGCTGTATCTCCTTAAACAAAAGTTTGAAACCAGAAAATGCATAGAATCATTCACCAATCTGATTGAGACTCAATTTAACCTTAAAATCAAAATCTTAAGAAGTGATAATGGGAGTAAATTTCACATGACTGATTTTTTCAATACTAAAGGTATTATTCACAAAAAAAGTTGTGTTGCCACCTCCAACAAAACGGCATTGTAGAAAGGAAACACCAACATTTGTTGAATGTTGCTCGAGCATTAAGGTTTCAGGCTGGTCTTCTGCTTCAATATTGGAATGACTGTGTTCTCACAACCACTTACCTCATAAATAGAACACCCACCCCAATTCTTTAAAACAAAACCCCATATGAGCTCTTATTTAATTCACCTCTAAACTATGCTTACATGAAAATTTTTGGTTCCCTATGTTTTTCATCTACACTTGCTCATGGTAGGAGAAAAGTTTGATCCTAGAGGTCGTATATGTATATTTCTTCGCTATCCCTTTGGCATTAAAGGTTACAAGTTGCTTGACCTTAAGACCAAAGCCATTTTTATTTCTAGAGATGTTGTGTTTCATGAATCCATTTTTCCCTTTCATTATTTGTCTACTCCATCACATTCCACTAACAATACTTTGGTTTTTACTAAACCTTTGCCTGACTTATTTCAATTTCCAACCTCTCCTTCCTATTCTTTTTCTTCCCCTTCTACAAATTCTGCACCCTCTCCTTCCATCCCTACTTTTTCTGATTCCACCAATAACTTAGCCCCTTCGTCTTTCATGCTTCCCAATCCCAACACCTGTACTTCTTCTTCCATTCCACCAACAACTCCTCAACTCCCTCTTCGCAGATCCACTAGGCAAAGAAGAGCACCACAATTTTTGCAAGATTTCCACTGTTCATAGGCCTCCCTCAACAACCCCACCCAATTGCTGCCCGAGAGTTCTACAGGTAAACCTGGTACTTCTCATTCTCTCACAAAATTTATTTCATATCAGAAATTTACCCCTTCATTTACTGCTTTTTCCACATCTATTTCTACTGAACCATATACTTACAAGCAAGCTTTACAACATCTCGGCTGGTGTAAAGCCATGGAAATTGATTGAACTGAATGCCTTAGAACAAAATCAGACTTGGGTCATCACTGATTTGCCACCTGGTAAACAACCCATTGATTGTAAGTATGTTTACAAAATCAAATTTAATTATGATGGCTCCATTGAAAGGTTGAAAGCAAGACTTATGGCAAAGGGGTTTACACAACAAGAAGGCATCGACTACATCGAAACTTTTTCCCCAGTTGTAAAATTAGTGACAGTTCGAGTGTTTCTTTCTGTGGCAGCAATAAAGGGATAGTCCTTACATCAATTTGATGTTCACAACGCCTTTCTTCATGGTGACTTGGAAGAAGAAATGTAACGCCCCGGCCCCGAAGGTCCGAAGAGTTAACTCATATTACTTAAAAATCATTTCTAAATAATACTTTTAAAATAAACCAGAGTCTCCATAACATATTAACATATTTGTTCAATACAAATATCCATTACTCAAAATACCCAAGCCACATACAATATTAACACTACCAAAAGACTCTCCAACAGTCATTGTGCCTAAGGCACTTAGTCTTCTATGATCAACAAACTTGCAAGTACTTCCTATTCTTGATTTCCAGTTGTTGCATCAAAAATATCTGAAACATATTATGGAGATAGGGGTGAGTTATCAACAACTCAGTAAGCAGAGAACTTATACTAGTATGCAAACAAGCATTTATAGATTTCATGATGAAGAACAAAACACTTTATTTTCAGAATGCAGAGTCAGAACATGTTATAAAAATATCAGAGCGAAAGTTCAAAACTATTCTTATTCAAATTCTTTTGGCATAGCATAACTGACCACCATCGTACCAGAGCATCATATCGCATCAGAAGCCATGTTTAACCCCCGTGGTAGGGTTGTGCAAATCCTGGTAGCTAACCGAGCAGAAACAGAATGTGAATCTTCCCCTTATTTATTCTCGGAGCCCCGAGTGTGCACACAGGAAATACCACCAGAAAACTACTTTGTTTTCAAAGTGGGTGCACCAGAAATAGAACAGTTGGTACCAACTCAAACAGAAGCCACTATTAGCACCCATGGTAGGTCAAATAGGTCACCATCCACAAACCACATCCCGATTCAGAATGTCATGCCAAAAGTTTTCAGAAATCACATCACATCAGAATACGAAACACCTTTAGAACAGAACATAGTTTTCAGAAATCATATCATATCAGAGTACGGAACATCTTCAGAACAGAACAGAATTTTCAGAAATCACATCACATAATTTATGCACAAATTTTCATATTCGCTCTCTTTTTCACAGTTTAGAAGCAAAATGCAAAATAGCTCATGTCTACACCAGTCATGCCAGAAAATATTTTATTTTTAAAAAGAATCTCATGAGTAATACAGAACAAATAACTGAGGTATTTCAAATATATTTTCATAACAAAATATGTTTATTTTCAAAAATCAACCTCAATCCATTTTATTTTTATGCAAATATAGCATATGAACCCCGCTTACCTGGATTATTTAATCTTTCAAAATTCGTCAACAAAGCCGAACAAATATTAATCGTCACCTATAAAAATCACGTAAATTCTGTAAATTTTCAATCAATCATGTATTTCGATATTTGAACCTAAGAACCTATTTTAAATCCTCAAAACCTAGAATTCTAATAATTCCTATAATACCACCATTTTCTAAAACCACCAATATCCACTTAATCAAATTCGTACCGAATAAGAGATTTAATCGAGCAAGTATTTAGGCATTTGCGGAACTCAATAAAGAGTAATATTCAAAAATATCTAAAGTACCAACAATATATTATAAATTAATAGAATACTTAGACTACTTTAAATGTCTTATAAAATACGCCATGCAAAACTCCTCTCTTAAAAAATAGGTTTACTTCTTTTTGTTAACAATATTGTTAAAATATTTTCTACACAAAAATAATGTTTTATGAGACTTAAAACCAAAACTCATTTTAACATAACAACAAAAATAAATAAATAAATAAATACCTTTCATCCGAAAATACATTTCTGGAACGTAAAGGGGTAAAATTGGAAATAGAAATCAACTATCAAGTTAACACTTTATATATCTATGAAATATAATATATGTACGTAAATTACTTATAAGAAGGAAAACAAAAATTGCTGCACACACAAAACACGGGAACACCCAGTGAGCGGCGATAGAGGCTTACCCAAGGGAAACCGAGGCACGCGAGGAGGGGTAAGGGGCGACGGGGCTGACTGGAGGAGCTGGGTGGCACGACAGAAGAGCAGGAACACGGCGGAGCTTCCGTCGAGCAGCGCTGAGCACGAGAGAAGGAGAAGGAGAGGTGAGCGAGAGAGAGAGGGCGGAAAGAAGCAAATGCTCACTGTGAGGGTTTGCTATGGGCTGGGGTGGTCTGTGGGTGTCCGGCGTCCTCTTCCGTGCGGGTGGCGATGACTTGGAGTGGCTGGTGCAGTGCAGTGGTTCAGTGGGTGGATCTCTGTTTCGGGTGGCCAAAAACAAGGGAATAAACTGTTGAGTCTTCCGTGGGAAGGGTGGCTCGCGGTGGTGGTTTTCGTGAGGTGGGATCACCACGCGGTGGAGCTCTCGGTGGAGGGTGAGTGCAGCGACTTATGGTGGTTGGACTACTGTGTTTTTCGGATGTCACAAATGGTGGAAGTCAAGGCTTGAAACAAAGGCTTCAAGGGCGCTAGTGGCAGCTTCGTCTGGCTGGGCACGGTTGGGGTGGTGAACTAAGAGAGGCTGAGGTACAGACGCGGACGGTGCTTGGCGGCGTCGCGGCACGCGGATTAGCTTTGGGGTGGCGTTTTACTAGAAGCAAACCGAGCCTTACGGTTTGGTGTTTTTATGAGAAAAGGTTGTGGTTTGCACTGAGGTTGGGGGTGGAGGTTCAAATGAGTATGGAAGGCTAAGAGCGTGAAGAGGAAGAGCAGCGGCAAATAAACCAGGGTTGAGATGATTAACCATATAAGTATGTATATATAGGAGATATAAATAGTAAAGGGAAAACCTAGATGAAGGGGATGAAAAGGGAATGCATGAAAAAGGAAATTGGACGCAAACCGTGTGATGGAGTCTGAAAAAAAAAAATAAACAATTCCACAGACTGGGTTCTTACGTCTAAAAAGAAAAGAAGAAAAGAAAAATAAAATAAAATAACATAATAAAACATAAAGTAAAGAAAAACAAAATATACTTAGGCCCAAGACTAGGACTCTTAACGAGATTATTGCATGGCTTTTATCACAAAGTTTTGGGTCTCTAATCAACCTAAAATAAATATAATTATCCTATAAATTTTTTGATGAACATCCACTTGATCCATTAAAGACCTTAAAACCTAATTATCAAACCTATAGAAAAATTATATACTGCCAAAAATATCTTAAGCTAAAACTCTCTTAAAAATTTTACTCGTAATCCCAAATGATTTTTTTTTTTTTTTTAACTAAAACTCAAAAAAATTTTGTAAAGTGGCTTGGCTGGCCCGGGTGTTACAAGAAATATATATGAAGAAACCTCCTGGTTACAATAAAGGGCAACCTCATCAGGTATGCAAGCTGATTAAGAGTCTTTATTGCCTTAAACAGGCCTCGAGATAACGGTATTCCAAGTTTTCTACTTCTTTAATTGCTTTCGGTTTTGAGCAATCAAAAGTTGACTATAGTCTCTTCACAAAGCTTGATGGTGCTTCATTCACTGCATTATTAGTGTACGTTGACGACATTATTGTTGCTGGAAATTGTTCAACATCCATTCAATCTTTTAAACAATTCTTGCATACTCACTTTCATATCAAAGACCTTGGTTGCTTGCGTTATTTTCTTGATTTGGAAGTCGCAAGATCTTCCAAAGGGATACATATCTTTCAAAAAAGTATGCTTTAGACAAACTTTCAGATTCTGGTCAACTTGGCTGAAAGCCACTCAAGCTACCTCTTGAGCAGAATTTTAAACTAAACAAAGCATTTGGATAGCCTATTTTTAACCCCAGTTCATATAGAAGGCTCATTGGACAGTTGTTGTATCTTACCATCACAGGCGAGACATCTCCTATGCAGTCCAACTTTTTGAGTCAATTCATGGGTCAGCCCACAACTTTACACCAGTCAGCAGCCAACAAAGTTCTTAGATATCTTAAAAGTGCCCCTAGTAAAGGCATTTTATTATCATCTACATTTCAGTTACAGCCTCGAGCTTATTGTGATTCTAATTGGGCTTCATGCCCTAACACACGTCGCTCCACAACAGGTTACTGTATCCTTTTTGGTAAATCTCTTGTGTCATGGAAATCAAAGAAACATTCTATGGTATCTCAATCCTCAGCTGAAGCTGAGTATCGTTCTATGGCATCCACTTGTTCTAAGATGACTTGGCTCAGATATTTACTCACTGATTTAAGGGTACAACATCCACAAGCTGCCTTACTTTTTTGTGACAATCAAGCAGCCCTACACATCGCTACTAACACGGTTTTTCACGAGAGAACCAAGCACATCAAGTTTGATTGTCACTTCATCCGATATAAGATTCAAGAAGGTAGCATCATCACTTCTCACGTTGCTTCTCAATCTCAAATAGCTGACATTTTCACCAAGGCATTGCCTGCATATCTTCTCCACTTGCATTTGTCCAAGATGAGAATAGTGAATCTCGATTCTCCATCTTGTGGGGGGCTATCACATAATATGCATCCAGCCCAAGTTCAAGATGTCAAAGCCCACAAGCAAATTATTCAAGCCCAAAATGAAGCAACACCAAATACGGATTGCCCAGTCACAACACAAAAAAATAGAAAAGGATAATCACTTATTCATTTGTTCTTTCCTCTGCTCATTTAATTGTTATTTTATTTATTGTAAATAGGGGTGTACCCGGTCCGGTTCGGTCTGGTTTTAGACAAAATCTAGTACCGAACCGGTATGTACCGGTTTTGTATTTTCTAAAACCGATTACGCACCGGTTACCTTCCTAAACCGGTACTTCCGGTTTTACCAGTTCCTGGTCCGGTCTGGTCCAGTCCGGTTTTTTGATTTTTTTAAAATGTAAGTTTCACAATTTGTCATTAAAAATTTGTTAGTAAGAAAAAAACTAATTTAAAAAAAATTGTTTTATACTTTTATAAATATCTTTGACTATATAATATTATTAATATTAGACTATTAGTATAGTTATAAGTTATATATTAGTATTAGTTATAAACTATATATTTAATATTAGTATTAGTTATAAACTTTTAGTAAAAACTTGTAGTATTAATTATAAGTATAACTATAGTCATTAGTCTATAATAGACTATTAGTATTAGTTATAAACTTTTAGTGATTTAGTATTAACATTTTATGTAATAATTTATAAATTATAATAAGAAATTATTTCATATATGAATATATATAATTATATATATTATATATAAAAATTTCACATAAGAATTTATAATTATACATAATATATAAAACTTATATATATTAATATATATATATAATATTTTGTATAAAACTTATATATACAATAATACAAATATTATTTTTTATATATATTTTTTATCAACCAGTCTAGTCCGGTCCGGTCCGGACTAATTTTTCTGTTTGAATCTACACCCTTAATTGTAAATACTTTCCTTTTTCTGATGAGCTGTATTCTATATACTAGAAATATTTTTCTATTAATTTGTTGAGATGGACATATATACGAGGATCTGGGTACAGTATATTCCTTATGCAATTACAGAAAGATTCTTCACAGTTTTGCGGCTCCTGATCACGTGTGAGAACTTTCTGCACATTTTGTGCTTTTTCTTCTCTTCTTTTAGTTCGTTACACCTTGTCCTTGGGATCCACATGTATGCTTTAGGCTCTAATTTTAATTTCAATTCTGGATTTTCTTTTTGTTTCTCTAATATTTTCAAGGGCTTTATCTTGGCAAGTATGATAATTTGCCCCGCCTATATATATATATTACTACCCTGCCAGATAGTGCGGGTAGCACCTGGACAAAAAAGCGGCACACACATATACGTCAGGTCTACGAAAAAGCGCATGCATTTATTAATTGATCTGTACTCAAGAAACATACTGTATGTTTCAATTCTCATGTTGCAGAACAAAGCAAAATCAGACTGGAATCTGTAAATTTAAACTTGCTATTTATATCAATCACGAATTAATAATTGATAGCCGAGCGGACCCTCAAGGAGCTCCAAAAATAATTTCTTACTTTAAAATATATATATATATATATATATATATATATATATTTACTTCGACAGCCTCTAACCTAATCGAGGTTTGCAACAAGAAGATCATCATCCTCTATCTCCATTCTGGGCGTTGAAGGTCGGTCTGATCTCCAGGATGCATGATCCTAAGACAAGAGAGAGACCATTCTCTACCCTATATCATGGAATCGAAATGGTCAGTCAGCTACCCCTATCTCTAGTTTACTTTTTGCAGATGATTTAAACTCTTTTCAGCAGCTAGGGCAAACGTCAGACTAGATGAAGCGGAAACCTTAAGGAATGTTTACAAACAGGCTGCTCTGCTCCTGGTGATCTGGCCAAGGCTTAAATGAAAGGAAGTCAGCAATTTCTTTTAACAAGAATGCACCCCGGGATAAGAAAAGGAGAGATAAGAGCAATTCTTAACCTCCGCAACTTGGCTTCGGACAACCAACAGATTTTACTGTTTATTGACAATTTTTATTACTTATAAAAAAAAAAAATGGAAAACCCAATACTCTTTGGATATTGCTTGAAATGAAACCAAGAATTAGGTTAAGCAAACCTGAGCCAAGAATTAATATATATACAAGCTCAGATAGTAAGCAACTTAAGACTCTTATCCTGTCAGATATGTTAGATGCTGCAGATCAAGCGCACAGCTGCTGCATGGAAGAACTCTCGGCAACACATGATACACGTATCAACTTAACTGTTCCATGAATAAAAGCCCGTGGCCTTCTCTCAAAGATCGTAAAGTACATTTTACAAACCTCCGCCCTAGATTGCCAAAACTGCAAATTGAAATGCGCATATATGCTCTAAAATAGCTTCAAAAACATCATAAACTCCAGATCATGATGGCTTCTTTGTAACTCCGGTGTGCAGAACATTTAACCAATAGTACGTTTAAATTCTTCCCAAAAAATCCAAACATATTTTTATCAAACGTAGTATATATGCTTTGTAAGCAAACGAATCCATTTTCTAAGTAAATAAGTTGCATATATATCACAGTGTTGAAGAGTTAAAGACAACAGTTTCACAAAGTTTACCTTCACTCAAAATGGCGCCCACCTAAAGACATTTCAGCATTTAATCAAAATAACAATCCCAACTATTTTTCTTGTTTAAAAAAAGATCACACATAGAACACTCATCACGCACTCGAAGAAATCTCGAAGTCAGTGACAAGTAAAAATGAAAACCATCAGTACCTTACATAATCATTGCTAACCCAGAAGTTTAAACACTTGCAGCAATTCAACGTAAAAGAAAATTCAAAACAAGATCTTTACGAAAAGGCAGCGTACATAGAGAGAAGTATTGAACTCAATTTAGTAGAGTTTTCCATTACCCCAGAAAAGAAGATAAAACGCCAACTCCGAAATTCCTTTCTTCCACTTTCTCGGCAACCAAAATATGCAAAAAGTAAATATAAAACAAGTAGGAAAAATAATGAAGAGGTAGCATACATATAAGAGTCTAGAGAGTCAGAAGGCAACGAGCAGCGTTTTGAAGCTGGAATAGAATGAGAACAGCGTTTTGAAGTTCTTCGACTCTTCGTTCTCCACAGGTACGACCTCCATGAGCTCCGGTAACTTCGCCGCTTTCAAGATGATTTTTTTTTCCTAAAAAGATTGAAAAGAAATGAATTATTAGCTTCATTTTCTATGATTAAAAGAAAAAAAAGAAGAAAATGCAACACAATATCAAAATCACAATCACAAATTAAGCTAAAAAACTCACAGGAATGTTAGTTTTAGAACTGCGTTTTGAAGTTCTTCGATTCTTCGTCTCCACAGGTACGACCTCCATGAGCTCTGGTAACTTCGCCGCTTACAATCACCGCGCACAAGGAAGAAGAGAGAATACCCACCGAATCAATGATCCTATATGTGTGTGTGTGTGTGTGTTTATAGATCGGTGCATGCGTACCAAAAAGCTAAAAAGCCTTTTGTTTAAAAACTCACGCAGATATCTTGAATCCAAACTACAAAACAGAAATTATGTTGTTTTGTATTAAATGAACCCCATACATAAGCAAAATGGAGAGGGTCCAAAATTGGAAAGCATCAAACGCTCAATCTGAACGCCCAAAAACATCTATCATTATTATAAACTTCATTACATTAACCCAAAAGCTAAGATATGGCAGGATTTAATTCAGACATTTCTTACAAATTAAAACCATACCGAGACTACAAGCTGAAACACTCTTTAAAACTACTATTTAAAAAGGACCAACGCGTTTGTTTCAGTTCTTTCCTAAGCATTATTGCTCCCTTCAACTTCAGTACTCAGTTGAATCTGCACTTGATCAGTTGTTTCTGATTCTTCTTGGGGCCCGATAATGCAGAAGAAAGTGGCTCTGAAAGTGTGACAAAGCCAGTATACAAAGCTCTTGAGCTGATTAAAAATGTGCTCAGAACAAGGAGATAAGATCAAGAGGATCAAATAGGCAAACCAGAAGAGTGAGAGCGGCAAAATGAGTGAGGCCAGCAGTAAGATTGTGAGCGAACCGGATACATCTCCTGTCCGCGACCTGTGTCCCTCCACCTTCAGATCAAGCTTCACCGAGATCTCAAGGCGGAGGAGAATGACAACGACGATGGTCAAAAGTGTAAGGAGAAACATGGGAAGGCCAAGGGATTCAAGTTGGAAGTTGCCATTTTGAGGCCAAGAGCTGTATAATTGGGATAATTGAGACCTAAGGGCGAGGCCAATGAGTGGCACAAATACACATCTCAAGTCCACAGAAAGCTGCATCCTTTCAAGAATTAACTCTTGCGCTATTTTGATGTAGCAGAAATGGAGAGATCTAGGGCAGTTATAAGCTGGTATAAAAGGTTGTTTATGGAGATATTACAAGAAAGATGGATTTTTATGACTATTTAATTACAGTAAAAAAATAATTTATAATTAAAATAGATTCATTTTAATTATAAAAAATCATTTTATTAAAATTAACTTGACAGAGAGTTATGGGAGATCAGTGGGTCAAGGGAGATCAGAGGGCGGCGGGCAGGATATTGTTCGATAAGATAATTGATTTGGTTTGACCAATAGTACAATAATATAAAATGTAAAAAAAGCTGGCTGCCGTGGAAATGCTATTAGGATAAAATGAAATGATTATGTAAATTATGAACAAAGCTAGATTAGTTCCGCGTTCTATATTCATTGCATTTCTTTTCTCTCGATAGATTATGATTAATTATCATGTATTTAATTATAATATGATTACTAATTAATATATAATTAGTAATATGACTTTTAAGCTCAGTCATTTGATATTTTATTATTTTTTTCTCCTACCACTAGGGGTGTAATCGGTCCGGTCCGGTCCGGTTTTAGATAAAATTTAGGACCGAACCGGTATGTATCGGTTTTGTATTTCTCAAAACCGATTACGCACCGGTTAACCTCCTAAACCGGTATTTTCGGTTTTACCGGTTTTCGGTCCTGTCCGGTCTGGTTTTCCAGTTTTTTTAAAATGTAAATTTCACAATTTGTCATTAAAAATTTGTTTATAAAAAAAAAAATTGATTTAAAAAAAACTGTTTTATATTTTTATTAATATATTAGACTATATAATAGTATTAATATTAGACTATTGGTATAGTTATAAGGTATATATTAGTATTAGTTATAAACTTTTAGTGATTTAGTATTAACATTTTATGTAATAATTTATAAATTATAATAAGAAATTATTTCATATATGAATATATATGTTATATATAAAATTTCACATAAAAATTTATAATTATACATTATATATAAAACTTATATATATTAATATTTAATATATATAAAATATTTTGTATAAAACTTATATATAAAAATATTATTTTTTATTTTTTTTAATCAACCTGTCTGGTCCGGTTCGGTCCGGTCCAAAAAATCCCGGAACCGGAACCGGACCGGAACCGATCGGTTTTTACAATTTAGAAATCGGTTCCGGACCGGACCGGTTCAAAACCAATAAAATCGGTCCAATTCGATCCGGTCTGGTCCAGTTTTCCGATTTTCTAGTTTGAGTTTACATCCCTATCTACCACAGAAATAAAAATTTTTACCCTCTTCACGTTTTCTCTTCTATCTATTATAAATTCCAAGAACGACTTTAACAGCATGTTAACAAAAGTGATATGACAAATGGCCGTGTAATTGTATATAAATTGTCATTTATCATGTGAATTATGGATTTCTTGTCGGAAATTCAATCCTTTTTATCATAGCTGAGAGAGCAGCTTTCCACGCAATATGAAGACGGTCAACAGACGCCTCCAAGAAAAGATAGCTGCTGTCATTTTAAGGTTCATGTGAACGTGCCAATTATTTACTAATTACTTTCACCGAAAAAAAATATACGTCTTTTTCTTTCAATTATTTTTAGATAATGATAAACTTGTTACTTATCAAAATTTTAAAACCCATCCCGTTCCCGTCAGAATGGCCGAAATTGGCACAGGATAAGTACCTATTCTGTTTTGGGTCAAATTTTGGCCGTTTTGGTCAATTTCGGTCATTCCAATCAGGTTTAAACCAAGAAGCATCATTATACTTAATTTTTTCTTAATACGGTATGAATAAAATGACGGCGTCGTTTCAGTTGTGTTTAAAACATAACTACATATTTAAAACGACATCGTTCTATTTAAATTTAAGTAGAACGGTATTGTTTTGAGTATAGAATATATAAAACAATATAACTTCTTTAATCGGCTGGTTCGGCAGTTTTAACCAAATTCGAACCAATGCCGAACCTACTGATATTGATTTTTTTTCTTTGCTGCATGCCAACCGGTTCTTCACTGGTTTCGGCCAGTTCTTAGCTCCGATGGCCGGTCTGAGTCAATCTAGCTGGTAGGTTTCTCAATCTTATTTTTTTAAAAAAAATAAAATTTACAATCTTATTAAAAAATACTTCTTTAAAAAAATTTAAAAATTCAGTACAAAATATGTGTATAAAAATTCGGTAGTTTTATCATTTCTCTATTTTTTTTGCATTGAAAGAAATTATCATGCATAAAACAGCACTAGGCTGGAGTTTCCTTGATCTTGAAAAATATTACAAGACAAAGAATTGGCGTATTAAATATATATATATATATATCATGCAAATTAATCTAATTTATTTTTGCAAATGCATCCGATTCATATTTCAATAAGCTGAATCCCATTTATATAATTATTCAACTCTTTTTTTTTCTATTTAACTAAATAAAATAAGTAACTACAAATTTTATTTTTCAATTTTTCTACCCTTCTTATTATATAAGCTCATGTTCAATTGTATCATATTATTTTTCGTACATTAAAAAAACCGCATTTCTTAACTCAAATCCAAAAAGCTAGGAACCATACCTTTAAATGGTTAGAATATTCATCAATTTCCAGCCATGCGCGCACCGTATAATTTGGTTACCATTCCCCTAACCTACTTTTACTTTTTAGGGTATCCATCCATCCACTTGCTTTGCTGTTTTTGGCTCATCCAATTATACCACCAAAATCTCCACGTGCATATTGCACGTACCAGGACTTCACTAAAAGTAAATATCAAATCCAATATCATAGCTGGTAGTGTCTACGTGATGACCAAACACGTAAAATAAAGACATAAGAAAAGTCCTGCTCTCTTAAAAACTTAAGAGTTTTTTTTTTTTTTTTTGCAATAAGGAATATTATGCAGTGTATATCTGAGATTGAACGATATTTTATGAAAACTGTCGAGTTACCTAGTGCTGTATTTCAGTTATTAACTTGGTGAAAGGTCAATTCCACAAAGTATCATGTCATTTCCTGTATAACCCGAAATGTGCTAGTCATTCTTGTCACTATGGTTGCCTCAAAGTCGGCATTTAGCACTGGAGGTCACGTGTTGGATGCTTATCGGAGTTTATTGTTATCGTCAACCGTGGAGGCCCTCGTTTGCACATAGAATTGGATAAGTGAAACGTCCATTGGACTAGATACCGTTGGCATTGATGTCGAGAGCTATAGGCTTGAATCGGGTAAGATTGTGGAGTTCTTTAAGGCTGGTTAAAGAAGGGGAGATTTGGAAAGTAGGGAATGGGAAACATATTAGGGTATGGAAAGACAAATGAATACCTTCTTGGAGCCCATCACAAGCTCCTGTGTAGATATTAGATGAAATGGCTAAGGTAGAAGAGTTCATAGATAACGGACAGTGGAGGGAGGAAGTGTTAGAAGCTATACTGGGAAAAGAAGAGGTTGAGATTGTGAGATCAATTCCCATCAATAGGAAGGGTGGCAATGATAAACAGATTTGGGGTTTCACAAATAATGAGATTTTCTTAGTTCGAAGTGCCTATCACTTGGATATGGAACTTAAAAGAAGGTGTAAAGGTGAATCCTCTAGCGTAAAAAATGGTGGAGTGAGATGGAAGGTTACATGGAAGATGAATGTCCCAACAGTGGTGAAACACTTCATGTGGAAAGCTGTAGATGATTATCTCCCCACTAAACAAAACCTGGCCAAGAGGAAAATGGTTGAGGATGCCTTATGCCCTATCTGTGTCAGAGAAGTTGAAACAGTGGGTCATGCTATATGGAGCTGTGGTGCTACAAGTGATGTGTGGGCTGAAGGGAAGACTCCTGTCCAAAAGTGGTGTTGTAATGAGGAGGAATTTTGTGTAACATGGAGCAGAATGGTGCAGTAGTTAAATCAAAGGGATATTGAACTGGTTGCTGTCACAATGAGGTACATATGGTTACGAAGGAACAAGGTGGTCTTTAAAGAACAATTCACATGACCAAAAAGAGTTATAAGCAAGGCCATGGAAGACATTGAAGTATACAGGGAAGCTCAGGAAATCAGTTGTGGACAGAGAAGGTCAAGTGGAGTAATGGGAAATAGAGAGGTGAGATGGAAGAAGCCTGGAGTTGATGAAGTTAAAGTGAATTGGGATGCGGCTTTCAACTAGAAGACTATGAAGATGGGAGCTGGCATAGTAATAAGGGATGAGGAAGGAGAGGTACTTGTTTCTCTCAGGATGCCAAAAGGAAATGTAAGTAGTCCAATAGTTGCAGAGGTTCATGCTTTGTGGCGAGCTGTTGAGTTGTGTACTGAGTTTAGATTTACAAATGTAGTCTTTGAAAGTGATGCTTTGACTGTGATAAATGCTATAAATAGATCATAAGAGAGTTGGGTATGGTATGGACAAATGATAGAAGATCTAAAGCAATTTTTTACATATACAAATAGATGGAAGATACAACACATATATAGGGAAGGCAATCAAGTGGCACATAGTTTGGCTAAAAAACAATTGATGTAGGAGAGGAAATAGTGTGTATAGAGGATTATCCGGATTATGTGTTTTCTGTTCTACAGTTTCATAGAAGTGTAATAGTTGATTATAGTTGAATGAAATGAAGAAATATGAAGTCTTATTCAAAAGAAGAAGGAAAAAAAAAAAAAGGACTAGTCAGGGACCAGGGTATTCCCTGTCTATGCGAATGGGCGGATTTCTAAAAAAGTTTTCTAAAAGCTTACAGGGGTTCTCAATGGAGGGGTGCTTTTCTAAAAAGTTTGATTATAATAATAATAATAATGATGTCACATTCATGGCTGATCAACAGCACATGATGACATGCAATATCGTAGCCATGACTTGAACGCATGGTAGGTTGTGAGTCTTGTGACAGCTCGTGTAAAATTATTTCACAGACAAACTAAGAATTGGCATATATCATGAACAACTATATATTATTGTATTCACATTTCTGAATCTTGTCAAAAGGAAAAAATCTATTTGAAAGCGAATTAACATAACTTTACTTTAAAAAAAAAAAAAAAAACTTTATTTGCTAAAGAAATTTAAAATGAATGTCTGATCTAGCAAATTAAACCTTGTCATTTCAATTAAATGAAGGGTGTGTTTTGAACATACACATGGCTTCCAAGTACAACAACTCTCCAAAAATGCCTTTCATGATCAGGGAGTATATACAGTTCATAAAACCCGATTCTAATTAAACAGTTCAATAAATAAATCGGTCTCATCTTTTCAATATTTGCATGTGAGTTTATTATATTGTACTTGATTTTGACTGTCTCTTGGGTTTGTTTGATTGTGGCTTTATGTATACATCAAAGCACTGAAAAAACAAGTGGTGTCTAATCTTGTGTTTCTTTCATTGTGGCTTTAGATATAATCACAGAAAAAACACGTACTGTCTAATCTTGCAACATCAAAGCACTGAAAAAACTAGCCTTGTCGTCGATATTTTCAACGCATGCAGGTCATGAAAAAATGTCTTCGATGGTGCCGGCCGGGGAAGTTGACGCCATTTTAAGGAAGCGATCATTCTTTAAATTGACCGAAATACAAATAATTATCAAAGAAGCTGTACAGCAATAACTGCTATTATATGTTCCCTAATTTCCACAATACTTGATTTGCTAGAGAAATTTAAAATGAATGTTTCTTGTTAATTTCAATTAAATGCAGGGCTTCCAAGTAAAAACACCACTCCAAAAAAACTCTTGTACGGGTACCTTTAGCATATAAAACAATTATTAAGTATCTATAAACATATATCTTTTTGAGTCGTTCTACTCTCACAAAGATTCGATAACGAATAGTGTAATTTTAAAAAAATATTTTTTAAATTATTTTAAATATTTTATTTTAAAAAATAAAATTTACAAACTTATTAAAAAAATACTTCTTTAAAAAAAATTAAAAAATTCAGTAAAAAATATTAGTATAAAAATTCGATAGTTTTATAAAAATTTGCAAATGATATATAAGACCAGTTAAGAGAAGAGGAATGGGAATGACAGTCAACAGAACTTTAATGCAAAAGATATCACAAATGTAGATTTTCTTTGTATTAATTCAACTATAGAAAGGAACTCAGATGCAATGAATCTATGCAAAGTGGAGAAGCGATAGCACATGGTTCTCCTGTTAGTCCAGAAATTTCTTGTGTTGGCATGCCCTAATTAAGAACCTAAGAATCCGTAAATATGTCATCTCCATCGAATCAAGAACAAATGCGATGCTTGGAAGCTAATAATCTATTGTATCTATCTCATTAACAAAGACGAAATAGAAAATAAAGATAATTTTTAAAAATGATGAATTTGTAGAACAGGCGGTGTATTCGTGTGTGTGTGTGTGTGTGTGTGTGTATATATATATATCTTCTTCTTTTTTCCCAAAATCAAAAGGGTGATTGCACTATGGTGAGCAGAAACAAGAAGCCAGCTCAAAAACAGGTAGAAAAATTCGTTTCGAGAGCAGAACATTCCACATATACAACGGCACACACAAGAAAAAGGCTTTTAAAATGCAACCAAATTAGGTTTTTCACTTTGGCTTAAAAGTTAAAATAGTCATTTCATTCTTTGATAGTTAACATTTCAACGATACTTTTTAAGATGAAATTATCACTTTTTCAACCATATATTTTCACTTTTTCATCTTTAAAAAATATAGTTGAAATATTAATATGTATATATATAATATTATTTTGTCATCTGAAATTTATTATTTAGATGATCATGTGCCACGTGATTTATTAAAACTAATAAAAAATACAAAGCAAAAGTGGTAGAAGAAAACTAGTATTTCACTCTTTTTCTATGTTTTTGAACGGCTTTTTGTTTTAAATAATATATATATATATATATAAGTTTTGTTACACACAACACACAGGCTGGTATGTTAACATAACACTGGTAATGAAATCCATTACAACTTTAAAAAAATTAAAACACTAATCATTTTTTTAATATAGTTGATGTGGAAGCTTTCCACATAACAGTGTGTTGGATGTATATAAAATGAAACTTATAAATAGATTTTATATATATATCATATCCATCCATCAATAGAATCCTAATATGTATCTGAATTACACGTGAGACTTCACACCTCAAATGCATTCATTTGTATTGTAAAGGCGTGTGTGTCATATGCCAAATTGAATTGAAACACTAATTTTTCATCATGAAAGAAAAAACTGATTAAATAAGAATATCTACAGAAAAAAAAATGGACAAGTAAAATCTAAAATTTTGAAAAACATACATAAGTTTTAAAACAAAAAATTAATAAATTAATAAATTTGAAAAAGAAAACACAAAAGCAAAAAGTTAAGACTCTATTTGGATAGTGAAAGTGTTTCATCTCATCTTATCATTACAATTTTTTCAAATTTTCACACAATACATAATAACTAATTTAAAATTTTCAAATCACAAAACATTAGTAATATTAAAAAATAACATTCTAACAATATTTTATTCAATTTTTAACTTTCATTTCAACTCGTCTCATTTCAACTCACTATACAAACTACACCATGCTTCCAAATAAAATTGTTCACCCGACCCGAGTAAAAAATCTTCTCATTAGACATTTCAAACTTTAATTTCCACCATCAATGACATCAAATTATGCATGACTTTCATCTAGTTTTTTATATACTAATTTATGATACAGTTTTTCTACAAGCAGGGAAGTTCGCATAGGGAATGTGCACGAATAAAGTCTCATTTTCACGTCAACTATAAGAAAAGAAAATAAAATAAAAATGTCCAATTGCCCAACACGAACGGAACTGGGAAGGCTGAAACGCACAAAACATATCATCGTTCGTTGTTCCTTACCATTCACGTAGAATAATTGCAACCCATGTCGTCATTCCATTTCGGCATTTCCTTGCCATTCACGTTTTTCTACCTCATTTCCGAAACAGTGAGCACGTTGGGTCGCAACCCATTTCCGAAACCCAATCGTCGGTAAGTGGGTTGAGGTGGCATTGGTCAGCACATATTTGTCATAGCTTACAGTTTTTTCTCTAAAACTCTTGGTGCCAGTGGGGTGTTTCCACTTTTCCAGGCTATTTCTATTTTGTCTTCTACCCGACCCAAATTTCATCACGAATGTATTAGATACGATGACCTAAGATTGGTTTTTCGAGCATTTTTTTTTTCTTAAAGAATATTATTCCAATTTTATTAATTGATTCATTCATGCATTATGGCAAATAAATATGGGCTCTATCAAAGTTATCTTACATAACATTATACTAAAATTAGCAACCCAAAGCTATAGTTCCACTAGGGAAAAAAATAAGATACATGTCTTTGATGCTAGAAGTGGGTTGCATCATTTCTTGCTTGACAGTTAACCTGTGTTTTGTGGGTGTAAACTACAGAAAAATATAATGTCCCAATTTCACTCGTTAGTTAACCCGTCAATTGGCTTACACTTCGCAAGTTCAAGCAATGTTAAAGAGATACTGAGTGCCACACCTAACTCTAGGGAGGTTAAAAGTTTGTCTTCGTCCATTGTTCATGATACTATTGAATCTAAAGATGACGATGAGTCTGGGACACAGAATATAATGCATATTGAGGTGAGCGATAACATTGAGGAGCCGAAGTTGGGATGATGTTTAAATCTGAAGAAGAATTACTTTCGTATTATAAGAAATATGGGAAACAATGCGATTTCGGGGTAATTACACAAAATAGTAAGAGGTTCAAGGATAATACTCTCAAATATGTCACACTTGGTTGTGCTCATGGAGGGAAGACACGGAATCAAACATCATATGTTGCTAGGCCACATCCGATACAAAAAACGGAATGTAAGGCAAAGATAAATGTTACGTTTGTTGATGGGATGTTGAAAGTGTTGAGTATATTCAATGAGCACAACCATGGCCTAAGTCCGTAGAAATCAAGGTTCTTTCATTGCAATAGAGAAGTGAGCAAGTTTGTAAAGTGAGTCTTAGATACAAACGATCAAGCGGTGATTCAAATGAATAAGAGGTTGGGCTCTCTTGTGCAAGGAGCGAGTGGGTATGAAAACTTGTCATTCTTCAAGAAAGACTGTTGTAAATACATTGACAAGGCACGTCACATTCGAGTTCGGAAATGTGGCGCTAGAGCCCTCCATGAGTATTTTGCTAGGATGCAATGCAAGCATGATGCATTTTTTGTACTAATGGATTTATATGATGACAGCAGGTTGATGAATGCTTTTTCAGAGTATGGCAGCCTACAAATATTTTGATGATGTTGTCACACTCGACACCACATATTTGAAAAACAGTTATAGATGCCCTTTGCACCATTTGTGAGTGTAAACCATCATGGCCAATCAATCATTTTCGAGGATTGATTTTTAGTAAGGATATTGAAACGTTTACGTGGTCGTTTGAGACTTGGTTGAACTGTATGGATGGTAATGCCCCGAAAGCTACTATCATGGATCAAGATAGAGCAATGAGAAATGTCATTGCTACTGTCTTTCCAAATAGCCGATACAAATTTTGATTGTGGCACATACTAAAAAAAGTACCTAAGAAGTTAGGTTCCCACAATACATATAAAACCGGGTTGAAAAGTTAGTTGCTCAAGTATGTGTATGACTCATAGACTATTGAGGAGTTTGAGAAATGTTAGGACATCTTACTTACGACTTACAACTTGCAGGAAAATGTTTGGTTATAATCTTTATACATTGAGCGTACCTATTGGGCACCGGTATTCCTTAAAGATTTTTTCTGGGCTAGAATGAGTACAATCCAATGAAGTGAGAGCATGAATGCTTTCTTCGATAGGTACGTTCATGCTAGGACAAACCTAAAAGAATTTGTTGATCAGTTCGATAATGCATTGAGGAAGAAGATTGAGAATGAGAATGGTGCAGACTTCCAGTTATTCAACTTCAGAATCCCAATCATAATTATCTCTCTATTCGAGAAGATATTTCAAGAATTGTACACAAACTCTAAATTTAGAGAAGTTCAACAAGAAGTAATAGAAATTGTTGGTTATCTTCTAGTTCTACAAGAAATAATGGGGAAAGTATTCCATTTTCCCCACTTAATGCATTTAAATCAACTTTTATCCACTAACACAATAACATTCCAAATAGTTTCATAATACATAACATTCCAAATAGTTTCATAATACAAACATTCCAAGCAGCTCCATTATACACAACAAACATTCCAAACAGCTCCATAATACACAACATTCCAAATAGTTCCAATAATACACAACATTCTAAATAGTCCCATAATACACAATATTCTAAATTTGATTTTGCAGTTTAATGGCTTCTGACTTCAATGGTTTTTTATTCCAGGTTAATGGCTTCAATAGGCACCTCACTCCTTGAAGCCTCAGCTTGTATCCTGGCTTCTGTTAGCTGACTATACAAGCCCTCTTCCGCAACCTTTGGTTTGGAAGTTGAAGACACCATTCATTTTCTGAACCAGTACTTGTAGTTGTTGGAAAAAATGAATTCAGAAGATTGCGAGATGATGGATGGATTGCATTATTCCTACTACAGTGAAATGACTTGGAGTAGAACTATGAAATACTTGAACAAGAAGTTGCAAGTGCTCATGTATCAAGCAATGTAACTGGCCTGTTTGATGTGGAGTAAATCATTTTATAAAACCATCTTCAGCTGTAAAATAATTTACCATCAAATGTTGCCAGTAGGCCATCATTCCATTCTTCACCATCTAGGCAAATCTCTTCCCAAAATGAGAAAAAAAAAAAAGAATTCTTAGTTAAAGCTGAGAACATTCATGGGAAAAAATAGGGATAAAAAACAGAACAATCTAGATTTTGAAGTTATAGCACTAAAGTCAATACAAAAATGTGCACAATAGCCAAGTTTTCCTTTGGTTCTTTGTCCAGTGTTGTAAGACCCATAGAAAATATAAGAATTAAAAAGTCTAACAAGGTGAACCATCAAACCAGTAACCGACACAAGTTCCATCACACTTTCAATGGCCACTCGGTTCACTCAAAAGATAACATTTAGACATTCAGTGCAGAATAATCACATAAAATTGAATCAGAGAATCTAAATATAAATATACTGAAAAATCAGAGGAAAAAAAATCTAGGGTTTTCATTTAATCAGAGGATTGTCACAAAAAAATGTTCAAAAGAAAAAAAAAATGCAAACATGTTCATTTAATATCCTAACCAAAGAAAAATAAAATAATTAGAGCACATCAGTTGGACCACTAGATTTTCAAACACTGTCACTCAAATTTCAAATAGTTAGGATTTTAAGCTCATGTTTTTTTTTTTTTTTTTAATGCTTGCAATTTAGGGTTGGAAATGGAGGCTTACCTGTAGTGTGCAAGGGTTCCAAGTTCAGACTTTCGATGGTCCGATGGAGGCTTCAAACATCTCAAAAGAAAACACAAATTCTCCTTCAAGCTACTTCCAAATGAGACAAGAAAGAGAATGTGAGGAATCCGAAAAAAATGAGGGTTTGTTGTTGGAATATTGATAGTGTGATAAATCGAACAAAGACATAGAACATGAAAAAAAAAGAGAAATTAAATTATTGAAACGTCCACGCAGACAATAGAGCTCTGAGAGAGGGAGAGAGTAGCAGGGGATTGAGAAGAAGAAACCGAACGAGGGATTGGGGAAAGGAAATGAATCGATACAACGAGAAATTCTGATTAAGCCATATAGAAACTAGGAATGGGAAAATTCAGAGAGATGGAGGGGGAGCGCGAGATGGGTTTCAGAAACTGGGAGGGAAAAAATTCTAAAAACGCCTCGTATTAGTTTCCACGTAAACTTCTGCGTTTATTCGTGCGCATCCACTGCTCCAACTCTCTTGCATACAAAGCTTTCATTTATGATTTTTTGTAAAAATCTATTCATCATCTATTTTCTCATCATCTCATGATGTGGCATTAAATGATAAGTTTACAAGTGAGATAATCTCCAATTATTTAATTTCATATCATAGAATGATGAGAGGATGATGAGAATATTATTTGATAGGTAGCATTACTCAATTTGCATTTCCAATCTCTATGACCCTGAGAGTTTAGCATCTTAGCACGTTTGTTTTCAAGAAGTATCTCAACTTATCTTATTTCATTTAATTATTATCACTTTTTCAAATTCCTAAATAAAATACAATAAATAATTTATTTTTTCAAATTTCAAAATAAAAATAATATTTTATTCAATTTTCAACTTTCATCTCAACTCAACTTACTATCCAAGCTTCACTCCCTTGTTTGGTTACACAAATCAAATCATCTCATCTTATCTCAACTCATCTAAATCATTACAGCTTTCCTAAACTCCCACACAATACAAACAATTCAATTTTTTCAAATCTCAAAATAAAAATAATATTAAAAAATTATATTATAATAATATTTTATTCAACTTTCATCTCATCTCATCTTATCTCTGTCTCATATGCTTGCATTCTTAAGACACCAACCCTATATTAGTTCTTCGGACCAGTTTCTTTCCGAGATTTTCCAATGCTTCATTTTGCCTATTTAAAAATTAATTAAATTAGAAATTATTAATTAAAAAATTATTAATTATTTATATTATATGTTTTATATTATATATTCTAATTTATATCTTAGAATATAATTATTAATTATTTATATTATATATTCTAATTTATATATTAGAATATAATAATAAATAATTATAATAATAAGAATAAAATAATAATAAAAAAGATTGCAGTCAGTTTGATAATGATCGAGTGACATTGCTTCTTCGGCCCGAATCAAGGAATTAATATTTGACTGTTTTGAAGTTGGGCTAAATCTCCATGTAACTAGAATAATGAAGATCATGGGATGTATGTTTACCCAAAGTACTACAATACACACACACACACATAAATATTATAGCCACAAAAAATTATACAAAAATAAATTTACAAAATGACGTGATTTAAAATAATATGTTAGATTGTAAAATTATTTTTATCATAATATAATAAATTAAACATATCACATGAAGCTACATTGCTATATGGATTTAATTTTGTTTAATTCCTTTGTGTCTCTAACACTTCTAATATATATATATATATATATATATATATGAGATCTCCACTTTTTTTCTATAATAATATTTAGCATGTAAGTACTAAGATAGATCAATTTGATTTTATCGATCTTGTCATAAATGAGTTTGTACCAAAATATCATAATAGTATTGGAGATTTTTTGCAGGATTCTCAAGAATCCAATGAAAATCTGGGGGAAAGTAGCTTGAAACAGTTTTGAAATAGTATGTATATATGGACCTATTTGGTTCAACATAAAACAGGCACTGGAAAAATAATTTTTTTAATATACTCAGTCTTGGAGGCAGGGTAATACTAAGTAGAATTAATCAGTTCAGCTTAAGGAAAAGGAAACATATTTAACAATAACAATACTACCAAGAGTAGTAAAACAGTTAGCAATATCAAGGAGGTTAGCAGAAGTAGTAGGCTCATATTTAACAATTCGGGTATCAGGTATTGGGGGAGAAGTAGCAATCTTCTTCCCCCTGTTTTTTTTCTTTCTCATGTTTTCTACAAGAATTCACGAGTAAGAAAATCAGGGATATAATTTTCAAATCCTTTAATATACTCAATATCAAAATCAAATACACTTAAAATAGCTTGTCATTTGGCAAAAATATGTTTAGATGCAATGTTCTCAACATCTTTTTCTAAGACATATTTAGTACTATTGCAATCAATTTGCAATAAAAAAAATATTTGGTTTGATAAATCACTTTGAAATTTAGAAATACATAGTACTATGGATAATATCTCTTTCTTAATAGTACTATAATTAAGTTGTGCAGTATTCCAGACTCAGGATGGGAGTGAACAATTTGTTTGGATGAGACTGGTGAAATAGTTTGTTTCAAAATGTCACATTAACAATGTCAGAGGCATCTGTTTCAACGATTTTAAAAGAATCAATAATAGGAATTCCAAGACACGGTAGAGTTTTAACATGTTTTTTGATTTGTTTAACAAGAGTAGTATGAATTTCAGTCCGAGAAGGATTGGAATGTAGCCGTTCAAAAGGGGAACGACATTGTTTCCTCATGTCATTGCAGAATTCATCAACATAGTTGAGAAAATTAAGGAATCTTTGCAACTGAATTTTATCAAGGATGACATCAGGAAACTTATCAGCAAATTTAATAGCTCGACTTGACTACTTTTACTACTCCCTTTGGTCATTATGAGTGAAATGTTATGTCTTTTGGACTCAAGAATGTCCCTAATGAATTTCAAAATATTATGAATTATATTTTTAATTCATTCACTCATGTCACTGTTGTTTATAGTGATGATGTTCTCATTTACTTTAAGTCTATTGATGAATACTAGAAACATTTAGATTCGTTTCTTGACTGCATTAGACACAATGGTCTTATTGTTTTTGCTAAAAGGATAAAATTATTCCACACCAAGATTAGATTCATTGATTATGATACTTCTGAATGCAAAATCAGACATATCAGTCGTGCTATTGAATTCACTGATAAGTTCACTAATATATAAATATACATATACACGCGCACACGCACACGCACACGCACACGCGCGCAATATGTACACTAAGTCTAGCCCAATGTCATTTCAATTAGAAAACTTGTGGTAGAACTAATTAGTTCCTAGAAGCTCAAGCAGGTGGACTAATAATGGTTTTTGATGAAAAAAAAAATCGTCTTAGCATCAAAGAAAAAACAAAGAGCAGCTTCGAGGCACATAAAGAACATGCCACAAGCATAGATGGCTGCAATTGGATGTGCATGCCGCATGGAGCATTCATGGCACAATAGCAAAGATTAGTATTCAGCAATGTCAGATGTTCATATAGTATTGAGTAAAATAAACCTTGTCGTTTCCTACTAATTGAATAGAAGGGAATGCATATATAAGAGATTAATGTTAGGGATAAGTTCCAAATGCATGAGTCTTTGTGCAAATATTTTGTAAAAAAGGTGAACTCACTAAAAATATTTTTTACACTTTTTCACAATAAACTCTACTTTTTTATAAAATGAATTTCTTTGTCTAAGACTTTTTCACAATAAAGATTTATTGCATTTGGTTTGGTAGATGAACAAAAAAAAAAGATTACAAAACTAAACTAAAACCCACAACTTTGATCTATGTAGTAGCTAGGATATGATGTAATGGATGAAGAAGGATGTAGAAGATGAAATGTATATTGCTGCTATAAATTAATACGCCTTCTTCGAGGAAGTCTTCTCCGAATTAGGGAAACGATCGAGAATATTCTCAATGATAAATAACTTATCAGATGCACGTATGATATATGCAGAAAGTAAAAATACTAAATGGTCATTTTTAGCTATGACCTATGGGCCTTAACTATTACATAGAAATAAGTTGCAATCTTTTCCAGAGCAGGCCTCAATTCCCACGAACCCACTCCAGCCTTTATTCCCTCTGGCCAGCCAGCCCTATGTCTTCTCTAATTCCCTTTGATTTTCCTTACTCAGACAACCTTTCTGCACGAAGCCATTCTCTAACTCTTCTCTACTACACCGATCACCACTAGTTCTCCTTGCCTTCGTATAATAGATTCTCCCCCCTTAAACACCTTGCTCATAAGGTGGAGAAACTCTTCACATAGACGCCGATATGGTTCCCACGACACTTCCTCCAGCAGCTGTCCATGCCAGAGCACGAGCACTTCAACTAAAGGTTGGTTCCTTACCTTTTGCATCCTTCTAGTAATGATTTCTCGGGTTCTGGTTTGAAAACTCCCTTGGAGTTAACTGGTGGAAGTTTTGAGAGTGGGTTTACATGTTGATTGAGCTTCGGTTTCAATTGTGAGATATGAAAAACATTGTGGATCTGAGCTGTTTCGGGCAACTAAAGGCGATAGGCTACCTCCCCAACCTTTTGCACAATCTGGAAGGGTCCATAGTAGCGTGGCGCTAGTTTGAGATGCTGTCGGTGGTGGAGGCAAGATTGCTTGTATGGCTGCAATCTCAAGTAGACCCAGCCCTCCACTAGGTGTTGTGCCCATTTTCTCCTCTGATTTGCGTACTTCATTCTTTCCTAAGCTTTAACCAAGTTGTGTTTCAATAGGTTCCACAATTGGTCACGATTTTGCAAGGTGAGGCTCACTTCTTCAATTTTAGCTATTTCTACATTACAACTAGTTAGCTTTGGTGGTTTGTAACCGTATAGGGCCTCAAAGGGGGTGACTTTCGTTGAGGCATGCATAGATGAGTTGTAACACCACTCTGCTAGGACCACCCAATTAGACCATTCTTTTGGGGTATCACTGACATAGCTCCTTAGGTAATTTTCAACTCATTTGTTCACAGCTTCTGTCTGGCCATCAGTCTGAAGATGGTAGGCAGTGTTGAAATTGAGTTGTACACCTTGGAGGGAGAAAAATTCTTTCCAAAACTTACTGGTAAATGTAGGGTCTCGGTTTGAGACAATGGAATAGGGCATTCCATAGAGCTTAAACACATGCTTGACAAATAGTTGTGCCACCACCTTAGCTGTGTAAGGATGAGAAATTGGGACAAAGTGGGCATATTTGGTAAATCTGTCCACTATGACCCACAAGGCATTAAAGCCATTGGAGGTAGGTAATCCCTCTACAATGTCCATGGAAATATCGGCTCATGGGCTAGAGGGTATTGGAAGTGGTTGAACGAGCCCATTAGGGAGAGTATTATCTACCTTGACTGTTTGGCAAGTCTCACAACTCTTCAAAAACCTTTTCAGATATGCCTTGACCCCTAGCCAATGAAAGTCCCTTGTCAACCGATGCAGTGTTTTGTCAAAGCCCAAGTGACCACCCATAGGACTGTTGTGTACCAATTGTAATATCCTGTCAATTAGAGCTAAATTGGTAGGAATATAGATTATATTTTTGTAAAATAGAAGATCATTCTTGACAGCATATGGATGTGTCAGGTTCCCCTCACGCCACTTCTTCATTAGATTCTGCACCTCACCATTAGACCCATAACAGTTCCTAATGTCAGTGACCCAATCCCAACTAGGAAGAGAGATTAGAGCCACAAAAATTTCCTTTTCTCCCCGTTGTCCTGACAAAGCATCTGCTACTGCATTCTCCCTTCCCTTCTTGTATTCTACCAAAAAATCATAGCCCATCAGTTTTAATATCCACTTCTGCTACATAGGAGTCCCCACTCTTTGGTCTAGCAAAAACTTTAAACTTTGATGGTCTGTTTTGACCACAAAGGAGTGTTCCAATAGGTAAGGCAGCCACTTATGCACTGTTGAAACCAGTGCCATTAATTCTTTCTTGTATGTTGACATTCCAAGAGCTCGGCCCTTTATGGCTTGACTGAAAAATGCCAGGGGTTTACCTTCTTGCATGAGCATAGCCCCAACTGCTTCTCTTGAAGCATCACACTCAATAACAAATGGAAGCTGAAAATTACGTAAGGCCAACACTGGTGGATGTGTCATGGCTTGCTTCAACTGTTCAAAGGCAGTTTGAGTCTATCCACTCCACTTAAACTGTCTTTTTTAACAATTTCGTTAACCTGGCAGCAATAGCTCTATAACCCCTTATGAACCTCCTGTAATACCCCGTGAGGCCTAAAAAACCTCTCAAAGCCTTAATAGTCTTCGAAATAAGCCACTCCAATATAGCTTTAATTTTATTTGTGTCAGCCTTAATGCCCTGTCCAGATATCAAGTGGCCTAAATAGGCAATTTCAGACTGGCCAAAACAACACTTACTCATCTTTGCAAAGAGTTGATGTTTTCTCAAGATGTCAAAAGTTGCTTTCAAGTGGTGTAAATGAGTCTCAACATCGTTGCTATAGATTAGTATATCATCAAAAAATACTAAAATAAACGACAGAGATAAGGTTTAAAAACCTGGTTCATTAGGCTTTGAAAAGTAGATGGTGCATTTGTTAGGCCGAATGGCATAATGAGGAACTCGTTGTGGCCTTCATGTGTCCTGAATACTGTCTTAGGAACATCCTCTAGCCTTACCCTGATTTGATGGTAACCCGACCTAAAGTCAAGCTTAGAGAGAATTTTGGCACCATGTAATTCATCCATCATTTCATCTATAACTGGGATAGGATACTTATCCTTGATAGTGGCACTGTTCAACGTCCTGTAATCCACACATAGGCACCATGTACCATCAGCTTTTCGCACCAATAGAACCGGGGATGAATAGGGGTGTGGCTAGGGCGAATGACCCCAGAATCCAATAATTCCTTTACAATATGCTCAATTTCATCTTTCTGAAAATAAGGATAGTGATAGGGTCTAACTAAGATGGGTTTTATGCCTGGTTGGAGGCTGATAGTATGGTCATGGGTAAGTATAGGGGGTAGGCCTTTTGGAGTGAAAAAATGTCAGGGAAAGTGTTTAGGAGTTGCTGTATTGGTGCAGGTATGGGATGGTCTTGTGTTTCTGGTGAGTTTTCCAACAATTACAGTAAGAGTCCCTTATTCTCCATGATGTTTGATCTATGCATAGACCCTTCTTCCAACCAGTTATTAACACACAACCCCTTCAAAGTCACAGCCCTTGTACTGTAAGTGAACTGCATAATCAATTTTTGGAAATTCCAAAGGATTGATCCCAGCTCTTGCAACCATTGAACCCCTAAAACCATGTCACAGTCTGCTAACTCCAGCAGGTACTTGTCCACTTGAAACAATTCCCCCTGAATATTAATATTGACCCCCATTAGTTTCCCTTCACTCTCGAGTAGGTCTTCATTGGCAACCTTGACTTTCACCCTTTCTTGAGTTAAAACTGGTAAGGATAGCCGAGATATTAAGGATGGATCTAGGAAGTTGTGTGTACTGTCTGAATCAATTAAAATTGTCACTCCCTGGCCACCCACTCTTCCTTTTACACGCATAGTTCTTGGATTGATGAAGCCTATGATTGCATGTAATGAGATTTTAGGGTCCTTCCCGGTTTTAGACAAGTCTACACACTCCTCTTGGGCTATTATAGGTTCAGTTTCTTCCTCATTTAGACTCCCATCCTCCAAAACTTCTTCTATGAGATAGAGTTTGGGACTTTGGCACCTATGGTCACGATGCCATTTTGAGTCACAGTTGTAACACAGGCCTTTCTCGCGCCTATCTTTCATCTGATTGGGACTAATTTTGTGGACAGGCACAATGGCCTTTCCAGAGGATTTTGGATCTGCAGGGCTTAGGTGGGTGGGATTGTACTTTAATGAGGTTGGTTCTGTGTGGTATGGGGTGAAATTTCTGGGAATAGTTTTCTTGTGTAGGGACACTTTTTCTTCTTGGATTTTGGCAAGTCCATAAGCTGTAATGAGGTTGTTGGGATTAAACATGTACACAGTTAGCCTGATCTCATCGCGTAAGCCACTTAGAAAATAACTTAGTTTATAATGTTCTAATAATCCCCTTAATCTGTTTGATAAAGATTAAAAGTGAGCCTTATACTCTTCAACTGACCCTAATTGCCTAACTCTAGTTAATTCATAGGATCATCATAACTCGAGGGACCAAATCTCATAAAAAAAAAATTCACAAACTCCTCCCATGAAGTCAGGACACCTGACTCATCCAGGTCCTGAAACCATATAAGAGTCTTGCCCTCCATATGAAAGATGTTAATCTCAGGTGATGCTGAGGTAATGTATTATGGAAGGAAAAAGATTGGCTCAACTTATAAAGCCAACCATGAGAATATGCACCATGAAATGTAGGGAAATCCAAACGTATAGCTCTCGAGTGTATCTTACCCGTGTGTAAAATCATCTGGTCACCATTGTTTGGATTGCCATTTTGACTATTTCCTTCTGATTGTTGTGTGGTTGCATTTTTCAGATCCGAGGCCATCAATGAAAGTTATTGCATCATGGCTTCCATCTGGCGACGCACTGCTTGCATTTCAACACCGATGGTCGTGAATTGGGACTCAGTAACCTTCTTGAAGGATTGCAAATCTTCCTGTAACTAGGTAAATTGTGTGCCTTCATCCATGGAAAAAAAAAGGATCAGAGGCTCTGGATACCAACTTGTAACAGCTAGGATAGGATGTAATGGATGAAGATGGATGTAGAAGATGAAATGTATATTGCTACTATAAATTCATATGCCTACTTCAGGGGAGGCTCCTCCAAATTAGGGAAACAATCCAAAATATTCTCAATGATAACTAACTTGTCAGATGCACGTATGATATATGCAGAAAGTAAAAATACTAAATGGTCATTTTTAGCTACGGCCTATGGGCCTTAACTATTACATAGAAATAAGTTGCAATCTTTCCCAGTGCAAGCCTCAAGTCCCACAAGCCCACTCCAGCCTTTATTCCCTTTGGCCCAACCAGCCCAAGGTCTTCTCTAATTCCCTTCAATCTTCCTTCCTCAGACAACCCTTCTGCACAAAGCCATTCTCTACCTTTTCTCTGCTGCCCTAATCGCTACTAGTTCTCCTTGCAGTCGTATAACAATCTACTTATCGTTGATATATTTCACAAAGAAATTCATAAATGAATAATAATATTGGTATTAATATTTGAAAAAATATTAACAATATATATACTTCAAATTAATCCAGTACGTACAGCTACCATTCCCAAATTTCTGGTTTCTGAACGTTAGAGCCTTAAGGAGGTAAGAATTACCGGCCTATGATTTCAAATTTTTGATTTTCGAATGTTGGATCCGTAAGGCTGTAACAACCTGCCTATATATATTAATAGGATTAGGAATTTTCCGCCTCTTCAAATACTACCAGCTTTAGGATTAACGCTCGTCTTGTCAAATCTAGCCTCTATATGATCTCCTTTGTTGAAGGTTTGGTTCTCTGCATGCAACATTTTCCGAAATTCGTATATGATTCTTATTTTTTGAAGATCTTTCAAGTTTCAAGAACAAAAGTAGGAGAAAGATGATAATGATCATGACAACAGTGGAGGAAAAGAAGATGGAGTTGGGACTTTGAAATGCTGGACTTTTGAAGCCAACAACTTTGAGAAGTTCTTGAAAACTCTTCCACCCAAGAAAGCCATTTGAATGTAATAATATCTCAGCTGCAAACATCAACATCTACCTGCATGCAAAAGGAGAAGAAGAGTCCAGGAAACCCAAAAGGAAGAGGCAGAAGATGAACTACAATCAATGGTTGCCTGATCCAATACCAGTACCTGACATGCCTGCACAGGTGATGAACAAAATCATGATGGAGCTGCATGGTTCTGACATAAAGCTTGTGATCCAAAAAGGTTTGACCCCTACCAATTTGGACAAACGTCAAGCTCGACTTTCACTTCCAAATGGAAAAATCAAGGCGGAGTTTCTCACCCAAGATCAGGAGAGAAGTATATTAGGAGAAAGAGAAGCATATGGGGTTCAATATAGAGGATTGGAATTGCCATTAATAGAGCCAAGCATGCGTATCAAACATCAACATGAGGAAGTGGAAATTGGGTTAAACCAATGCATACATCCTGAGCTCCCCATGGTTAGAGGTTGCAGTTGCAAACGGGCTACGCATAAACAGTAGTATACAACTTTGGTCTTTCATAGTCGAGAAAAGGCTCCACTTGACCTTGGTTAAGCTGCAAGACAGTTAATAGACTTTCTTGTATTCTTTTTGATCTTCTGTACTTTTTGTTTCTTAATTGGTTGAAACATACTGTGAAAAAAGTGTTAGAATTTAATTATATTATAGTTTTAATACAAAGAGATTACCAAAGGCCGGTTTACAGTCCCAAGTGATTTTGTCATCTAATTAGTATTTTGCCATCTGATAGAACTTGTTGAAAAGAAAGGATGTCATCCTAAATATTGTAATACTTCCAAGTTGGATATTTATAATTCAAATCTCAGTGAACAAGTATAACTGAATCAGATTCAAATATCACTCTCGAAATATTGTAGATAATATAGTAGACCTTGTCTTAGATACATTAGTTCTACACATGTATTAGTGCCATCTCCCAAACCAAATGAGAGATTGAAATCATGTCACTTGAGTCAGATCTGAGTACCCCTCCATATCCTGTCCTACCAGGACCTTTAAAGACGGAACCATTTGTTAACATCGTGTTTCGCACACTTTTGGGCCAAACTCCCACAACTTAGGTCTTCCAAAATGAGCCTGCAAAAGATGATGGAGAATGCAACTAGGAGAGGGTGGCCTTGGGGCCGGGGAATTTCCGATACCAAAGTTAGTAAGTATTCTTGAAAATTTGTAAATAAGTAAGAGAATCTAGGAATCAGAGAAAATATTATCGTACCTGAGACCTGTTACTTATACTATAAGTCTGCGGAGACAGATCGTGTCTGCTCCCATGGAGTCTGCATCTTTTGTATTGTTCCCTGTGTCAGAGTTCTTTAATGTGGCATGGTTTTACGACAGCGTCATTAATTGGGTGTGTAGCTTGGGTAGCGGTGTCGTTAATGCGAAGTGGTTCTCCGATTTCCTTCTCCCAAACATTATCCTTGGTGGTCCGTTGATATCTTTCCTGTCAAAAGATCAAGGGTTCTCTGCACATTACGCCTACTATGCGGATGGATACTTGAGAGCTGGACACTATTTGAAGGGCCTTAAGATCGACAAGTCTCATCCCCTGCAATACTCTTCCTCATGCAGGTTGCGTCTAGAGGACCCTTCCCATGGGCCGGGTTGGAGACTTTGTTTGCTCTGGACTGGGCCTTTAGTCTTAATTCCCTTAACTTTCATTCACAGGCTTGCTGGGTTTAGTAGGTAAAAAAATTCCCTTACACCATCTATATTAAATTTTAGCATTCTACGGCAACAGATTAAAACAGGTTTTTTAACTATTGCATGATAAGAGTTAAGCTGAATAATTTTAAAGAAAGGAGAGCATCAAACGATAGAACCTGAGATGGCTTTATCAACATATTCTATCCTACTAGCTAATGATGAACTTTGTTAATTACTATAGAGCACACCGACTCCTTGCCATTATGGTAATGATCATTTCTTGCCAACCATATATCTCTCATAAAATGAGCATGGGAGTGATGGATGCAAGAATGGCTTTTTGATATTTTCTCGTTGATGCCAGCCACCATCTTGATAATATGTGCTACCAGGGAACTTGGAAGTTGCAACATAGAAGAAAACCCAAAAATAACGGCAAAATAATCCCAAACAGCAAAATAAATGGTCAACAGATTCAATTTTAGGAGGAAGTTCAAAACAACAGCACTTCGAGACTATAGGAATCAATGTTTTGAATACCGTACCGGATAGCGTACCGGTCAAGGCACTGGAACGAAATATTTCGGTACCGGTACCGTTTCGGGATAGCGTTTTGGGATAACGTTTCGGGATAGTCGATCTATAAATAAATTATATATATAAATATATATAAAAATTATATTCTAAAATAATAGTCTATATATAAATAAATTATATACAAATACATATATATATAAATTATAAATAGTCTAGTCTGAATTGAGGGTTAAAAAATAAGTTTGTAGTTTGAAAAAATGAAAAAATGAAAAAAAAAAAAAAAACACAGGCCGAAATATCGGCCGGTACCGGCCGAAATATAGGCCGGTACAGGCCGAAATTGAGGCCGGTATGACCGGTACCGGCCGGTACGGCCGGTATTTTGGCCGGTACGGAACAGGTATAGTACCTGTACCGGCCGGACGGCCGAAATGAAAAATTTCTACCGTACCAGCCGGTACGGTACGAAATTTAAAACTTTGATAGGAATACCACAACTTTTAACAACGGAATCTACTGGCACAGCTCCAAAATATAGTTTCCAACCCAAACTAGAAATTTTTGAAGAAATGATAGCATTCCACATCATTTTTGCTAATCGGAACCAAGATGTTTCCTTCTTATAATAGCCTGCCAAGCAGACTTCATTGAAAAAGATCCATCAAGAGAATCCTGCCAGACCCTTTGATCCAAACCAGATTTCAATGAAATTGGACGACCTAATGTTTCTTGTACCAAAGCATAACCTCCAAGCTGATCAAGCTGTTCTACATGTTATATAACTCTATGGAGAGTATTAACACATGAGAGAGTGTGAATCGGTATGGAGGATAAAACATGTTTTAGCAACAGAAGTCTGCCTCTAGCTGATAGAATTTTTTCCTTTCCACCCAGCAGAAAGCTTATTGTAAGCAGAGGAGCACCGTAATTGGAAAAAATCCCACCCTTGATCTGGACAGCTTGGGATGAACTTGAAAATAACTTTTATGAGGGTTTATTAATTGACCAGATGCTATCTCGAAAAATTACTTTCATCTTATGCCCCATCTTCCTTTCCTTTCCCTCGCCTAAAGTTAAACTTCACCCTCCCATGAGTCCCATCTCTTTCATATAGGGAGAGGAGACGCCATATGAGTTAAAGCTCTCTGGAAAAATATAAAACTGAACTTCCATGCCACCCAACTCTTCTATGAACAGACAGATTTTGATTGTCTGAAGCAGAAGCAGAAACAGCTACTCTTGAAATAGCAAAAACAAAATCAACAACTGAAATGGGAGAGTCCTCACTTTTTCTATCATTCAATACCGTTCTCGAGATTAGAAAGTATTTCATCTCATCATTATAATTTTTCTAAATTCTCACACAAAATATAATAAACAATTCAATTTTTTTAAATCTCAATTCAACTTTTTCAAATTTTAAAATAATAATAATATTAAAAAATAATATTCTAATAATATTTTTTTTAACTTTCATCTAAAACCATCCCATCTTATCTCTAAATCCAAACCAGCCCTAAAGCTCCGATGAGTACGCTTTAGGGCTGATCTTCATCAACTAGGTTATGACTAGAACTAGCAGCAAAATTCAAAGCCAAGGCTGAACAGAGCATATACCCCATCAGACCAGGCACCGTGCACTCTGGATATGAAAGGACCCAATATGCATTCAAACAAATTCCCAACCCAATACTTAACGAAGGCAAGGACAGATGAATGTTGCTGACTTGCCAAAGCAAGAAATCATAAGCATGCCATCTTTTTATAAAAATAAAAAATAAAAGATGCTAAGAAGTACCTATTTACCTTGCATTAATTAGATGCAAAGAAGTACCTATCGCAGTTGTATATACTTTTCGATAACAGACCGGATTACTGAAACCACTCCACCTAGCACATCATCATTTACAATAAAGTGAAAGTAATCAAACTTCAATTACCTCTCAAACAGTCCGACATAAACCAAACTCTAAAACCAGTTCTAATTCACCCACTTCATTTACTAGCCTTAATGGTATGCCAAGTGAACTTGACAAGGAAAGCAATCAAAAGTCTTAATAATCAAAAGGCCATCCAGAGTAACTCCTCTCATCATTCTGTTCGTGAGTGTCTGAGGTGTTTCTTCCTCTATCTTCAGCATGATTACGAGTGCTCGAATTTGATGAGCGGAAAGGCCATGTAAACGACCATGGATTCCTCCTTCCTGGATTCTGCAAACTATTCTCCATACCACCAGAGCTACCATAGTTGCTGCTGCTGCTGCTGCTGCTGCTATTGTTCCCTCCACTGCTTCGACGAACACGAGGACAATCAGTACCTTGAGCAGGCATCTCAAGGCGACAAACAGGGCATGAATTGTGCTGAGCCAACCAAGGAACTATGCAATCGGAGTGGTAAATATGGTTACATGGCATCTGTCTTGCTTCAGTGCCCAACTCAAATCTTTCCTTACAGACTGGACAGTGTGAGTCAGTGCGCATATGTGCTTGTGTAATCTTGATACTGGGCATTGAATCAATTAAGGAACGAGGTGCTGGGGGTGGGCCCCGTCTATCATTCATCGAAAGCTGTTCAATTAGTTCTTCAAATCCTTGGCCAATAAAGTAGTTACTAATATCAGCATCCCTAAGTCCACTTCTTGTACCACCATTAGAGAAGGCTGAACCAGGAGTACGATTGAATATCAAATCAGGATCAGGCCCATTGAAAAACGTCCAACTCTGTTCAGGAACCAAACCAGACCTCACTCTAACATCAAAGTTAGGATTTCTTCCAGCCATTCTCTGCCTCATGAATGCGTCAACATAATCCACTACATCAGGTCTTGTGCTGGGACTTCTACGTGTCATTAGAGCATATAGAAGGTCCATTATATCAGGTGCTTGATTATAATGATCTCCTGAAATAGGTACAGAGACATCTTCAGGTGCCAAGTCCTGCATCTCACTGAGTTCTTGAATAAAGCCTCTATAACAGTAAGGGCAAACGACTTCTCCCACTTCCAGCCTGAATCGCACCCCACATTGGTAGCACCAGTGTGTGTTTGCAGTACTTGACATCTCTTCTTTTGAATAAATGGTAACATAAAAAACCTTAAGTTTCAGGCCTCGGTGCCCCTAGCAATAGAAGGTCAACAACAACCTATTAACAAAACGAGAAAAAGAAATAAACCTATTAAAATGTCTTTTTACTTATAATAAATAAATAAATAAATAAATAAACCTAAGAGTTAAGCTATATACTATGCACACATTCGACTCTCATCCTATTATGCTGATGTGACACTGTCCAACGGCCCTTGGATCAGCTCTTGTTTAAAAAGACAATAATTCAATATCTGATGGGCAGTGCTACCTCAAAACAATGGGATGAAAGTGTAGTTCTTGGCATTCCTCCATATTCAAAACTAAAAGAAGCCAAGCAAAAAAGCTGAGATTTTTATGTCACAATCCGCATCCATTTCTCCATCTCCACACCAGGTCATAAATCTAAAAAAAGATCGATACAAATCATTGCCGAAAATATCAATTCAATTCATATTGGTGGTCATACATACTCAGTCAATAGGTCAGAACCCATGACCCTCCACCCCTTTCTTAGGCTGGAGAGAGAGCACAATTTGACTCAGGGTTGAATGACAATACTTCAAGAGCAATTGATATCTTGAATAATACATGATATTAAAATCCGGCATACGTAGGCTTCAAAGTAATATTTACAAGCAGAAACAAAAACCAATAAAAAAAATGCAAATCATCCAATAATATTAAGCAAAACTGCTACTTAAATTCTATTACATCCATCCATCTCCTAGGTACCCTATCAAATCGCATAGCTTCATTAGAAATTGTTCCCAAAAAACATGCACAGGCGTGGAGAGTTTCCCTTTGAAGTATTTATCGGACTAAGACAAAGATCCAAAAGATTAAACGAAGAAAGATAAAAGCAAGAAGGAAAGAAATAGAACCCAATTTATGTGATGCCATAGATTCTACGATCTTTATCAATATCTCTAGCACAAAGCAGCAGTTCCATTCCTTAGATATATCAGAATAAATAAAAACCCCGACTTTCATTTTAAATCCGCCAGAAAATACTCACAGACACTGTAAAAAAGTAAATCTGACAAAACAAAACCAGTAAGGATGCCAAACAATTGCTATAATAAACCAGACCGAAGACACAAATCCACAAATAAAAGAGCAAAGTCACAATTATCAACCATCAAACGAAATAACTGCAATAAATTCAGGGAAGGGAAAAAAACAATAAAAATAAAAAAAAAAAAAAAAAAAAAAAACAATTTTCTACAGTGCGAAGAGATGAAAAGGGCACAAACCGGAGAACGAACGAGAAAAGGAGATGAAAAGAACTCAGTTCCAGGTGGGATTCTTTATAAATCCCAATTATGTATGATTACAGCTGCAAGATCAAAATAAGAGGAGGAGACCTACTCCGTCTCCGGGCTGTCTCTTTCTGCGAAAGATGGGTGCATTTTACATAGTTTAGTGGTTGAAAAGATAATCCGTGGGACATTCAATTCTTACTCCCAGGAATAAAACAAAAACAAAAACATTATTAAATATTTCTGTACCTCGTTAAATGTAGATTTCTAGAACCTACCGACAAATAAAAAAATCTGAAACATAAATAAATAAATAGTAAAAGATGAATAAATAAATAATGAATTTTTTTTAGCATATAAATAATGAAGTTGGATGAATACTTTTAATTTTATTATTTTCATGGAGGAATTTGAATTTTGTTAATATAGTTGAATATCTCCTGTAAATGCCAATAATGATTGCCTATTTTTTTGTATCCAGCTGTGAATGTCTCCAAATATCCTCTAAAGATATCATCTATAGTCTGAATATATTGTATATTCTTTTTTATTTCTTCCTTTTTTTTCTTATACAATTAAAGTATTAAATTATAGCACATCACTTTGTATTAAAAAGAAAAGAAAAAACTCAAAAAAACAGGTAGTATTTGATAGCTTTCTAATTTTATGGGATTAAATAATGAGAGGTAGTATTCTCTTATTTTCTAAACCATTTTTTTTAAATTTTAAATCAACGAAATATTTGTTTAAAATTTAAGTAATTTATGTCAATCCCGAATATACTATCACTAACGACAAAAAAAAAAAAAAAAAAGTTAGTTTACATACCGTTCTCATTTGGTGACTGCTCATACAAGTCCATATAATTAGATTTAAAAAAAGTTAAAATTATAATAATATTCTTTTTAAAATAATATTTTTTCTTATTTTACTATTATTCATTGATACGACTGTACACACAATCCTTTATTCAAGACTATAAATAGAATTTTTTAAAAAAATTTAAAGAAAAATCTAATTCTAATGAAACGCTTTGTTTTACCTTACAATTGATCTCACAACGAAAGTCTCACGAAGTATTAAGCGTAGGGTAGCATGAGATAAGGATTGATCAATTCAAATTTATCAATCGTTTATTTTGACTTACTCCTTGTTTGTTTTTATATACATCTTAATTCATTTAATTTTATCTTATTTAATTATTATAATTTTTTTAAATTTTTATATAAAATAAATCAAACAATTCAACTTTTTTAAATCTTAAAATAAAAATAATATTAAAAAAATATATTTTAATAATATTTTATTTAATTTTTAACTTTTATCTTAATTAATATCATTTTATCTCATCTTAATATGTAAAAACAAACTAGGCTTAATGAACCATTTGAAATCCTCAACTCTTTGAAAACATGAGTGAAATTTATAGAATTTGAAACAAAGTTAAACTTTCAATGAAAATTTTATTTTTTCATCTAAAGTTTTTCTCCAAAATTGAGTCGGAGGAAACTTCCTCCAAACCACCATCTATTAAAATGACAAGTGTCTATTGAGTATTGAGCATCTGCATGCACATAATTTTTAAAAGTCTAACTTAAAAACCCGTCAACTGTCACTTCATTAAAAAAATATGTTTCACATATAACTAAAATGACATTTCAATTTTTAAATGGATGAAAGGAAAGTTTCCTCTAAACAATTTGGAGGAAAACTCTATCTTATCCCTTATGTGATTGGAAAGTAACTAAAATAGGATAAATAACTTTTCAATATTTGATGTCATAAATTAATTCTTTGCTATACGATGTACAATGTTTTCATAATGTTACAGAATTTTCTATGATAAATACATTCCACAACTACAACATATCAAAATAAAATAAAAGTCGTATCTTATAAAAAACAAGTTATGTATTGCATGGCTATATATATATATATATATATACATACATTTTAGCAGTGGAGCAACGTGCAAAACACGTTTGCCTAGTTAGGAAAAATTCATTTTGAAAATTAATAATGTCTACAAAAGATAAAATTAATATAATTTTTTACTTAAAACTAATTAGTGAGTGGTTTAATGCATCGAAACAGAAAAACAATCAGGCAATAGCCGTGAAAAGGTAAAGATAGTTTAAATAAGCATGACATTTAGGATTAATTCAATTTTTACTAAAAAGAATAACATATACCTACTTTGAATTGAAGAAATCAATATTATATCTAGAGACGTGATATAATATTGTTAGTGAAGATATATGTATATATATATATATATATGTGGAATTTCATGACTGCCATCCTTTTAAGCAACATATAAAATGTTTTTGCTACATCTGACCCATTTACGCCAAAAGACAAATAAACCCTTACTTAAATGGACACAAAGAACATAACACAAAGGTAAAAATGACATCAGACATAAAACATGAACTACTCACACAAATGAACAAAAACACAAATGACCATTGCCTCGTTTGTTTTTGTAGATGAGTTGAAATAAAAGTTGAAAGTTGAATAAAATATTGTTAGAATATATTTTTTAATATGATTTTTATTTTATGATTTGAAAAAGTTGAATTATTTATTTTATTTTGTACGAGAATTTAAAAAAGTTATAATGATTAAATGAAATTGGATGAGATAAGAATGGTTTGTAAATACGAACGAGACATTGACACAATATAACTGACGAACTGACACAAATCGGCAAAACAAAAAAAATGGGGAAAAAACCAGATTTTTCAAAAGTGACAAAAATGTAATAAGACCAAACAAGACACGGGCATAAAAGAGAAAAATGGAAAAACAAAGTATCAAACACTAATTACTATTTATTTCCTTATAGTCACTTTCAAAATAGGAAAATGATAGGGATTCTACTGGGGGATCTCGTTCATGCATCCTGCTCTTTTCAGTTTTTTTACGTAGTGATTAAGAAAATATTGTTTAAGAATATTCTAAGTTTTTTCTTTTTTTAAAATATTTAAAAGTGTTAAAAAAATTATGTAAAAAAATATTTAAAAGTTTTTTTTTTCACATCATTTTTTAACACTTTTTAAATATTTTTTAAAAAAGAAAAAAAATTTACAATATTATTAAACAATATTTTCTTAATCACTATATAAAAAAAACTTCAAAAAAAATGGAGCGGGATGCTCAAGCGGAATCCCCAACAGGATCCCTAGCATTGCCCTTTAAGGTATAAGGGATATCATAGACGATCATATTATTTGTATGAACTATAGGGGTTTTGCCATTATTTTTTTTTTGATGAAGCCAAGATAACATTTTTTTATTTTTTTTTTCATTTGACTTTCTTTGACAATTAATATAAATTCATGGACACGTCATGCCTATCGATATCTCGTGCACGTGCGAAGGCAAGCTTTTGGTGAATTCATAATTTTCAATGCAAACTTATGATTTTAGAATTCATAGTATTTTAAAGGACTTAAATTTGAAAGCACGTTTTAAAGTAATAAAATGTTGATCTCATAAAATATTATTAGAATTTTTAAACTTTGCCTTATAAATTATCGTAGAAAATCTAGAGGATCTTCCTGAAATAACTTGTATCTATTCTAGATCTTATACCCAAATTAAATAGAAAATAATAAGAATGATAATAATAATAATGAAAGGCATGGGCAGTAATTAAATAAAATTCCCACTTAAAAAAAGGGGAAACAAAATTTTGAAAATTTAAATCTATAAAAACAATGTTTAAATAGATACATCAAGTAGATGCGATAATATTTATTACTGCTCATATAAATGAGCAATAAATAATGTAAATCCCACCTCATGCGTCTATCTCGATTCTACTTGAGACCCTCTAATTCAAACAAAAACTTGAGGGAATTGTAATCTCAAAATAAACTATCATCTTCACCATCCCAATTTATAAATAGATTGTAATAAAAGAAATAGGATGTAAATGGTTTGAGTCACTCGGCACTATACCATGATACTGACTTCGATCTTATCATGTGCCATATCACAACATTTACAAAAGATGAAAGATGAGTCAAGAATTGCCATCATTCGACTAGCGAAGAGTCTCACACATGGGTTGCAATGAGTCCAAGACTTCAAACCACACGTATCTTTCTATAGGCTATGGCTTCCACATGATATATCAAAGCAAACCGCTTTTTTGGTGGTTCCCTTCTTTAATAAAGGAAAACGAACCAAGCATTATAGTTCATTGTCCACCTTTTCTTCGAGACGTTTTTGTATAGGACAGTCCTATTGTATTTCTAGTTTGATTTGAATGCATTTTTTATTGAAAATAAAAAAGTTAAATAAAATCTAGCAATCACATTCCGTTCGTTTGTTTTCACAACTCATCTTCACTTAATCATTATAATTTTTTTAAATTCTCACACAAGTTAAAAAAATTATATTCTAACAATATTTTATTCAACTTTTAACTTTAATCTCAACTCATCTCACCTCTAAAAACAAACAAAGCCTAAATGTTTGCATGCCAAAATCGTTCATGAATTTTCTTGGTCATCTACTTCAATGCCTTACCAAACATGTTTGGGTTGGAGTATACGGCAAGGAACTGGCAGTCAGGAGGAACGAAGAGAGAGAAGAAAATTGTAGCATAAGTATTAAGATCTTCAGTATTTTGACTAATTTTTTACAATTCGGGAAAATATAAACATAATCTATAGACCCAAAATACAAAATCCTGCCTATAGACGCTGAGGGCACATATTGTCTATATTGTTTTATATCAACAGACAGCATTCGCATTAGAAAATTATAGAAAACCATGATCCTGCACAGCGCATACAAGAGAACCAGACGAGTATAACCCTTCAGTATTTTTATGTCAGTATTTTTTCTTCCTCGAGAGGCTTTTCTTTTTTTCTAATAAACATACGGATTCTAGCTCAACCCAATATTCGTATGCGAACAAAGGATTCTATTAGAATATTGTTCGGTAGAGAGGATGACCAAGGAGAATCAAATGTTTCATCTTTTCATCTCTCACAATTCTAGAGAACAAAACCACAACCAAAACACAAGGCAAAAGAAAACAGTAAAAGAGGATGACAAATGACCAAAAAATAAATAGCCGAAGGACATGGGTACTGCTGCAGTCCGGTAAGAAGGATCTTAGATTTTGTTGAAGGCAACAATGTCACAGCTTTGGATAAATTCATTGCAGGGTTCCACCGTAAGACGCTCCTCAATTAGGTCATCCACAGATACAAGGTCATCAACAATTGTAAGCATGATGTGCAGCTTCTTTATCCCATAGCCGACCGGAACCAATTTTGCTGTAACAAATACAATGTGAAATGGCATTCAGGTTAGAAAATTGTTTGAGAACTGTTAAGGACACACTTTTATAGAGAAAAACAAGGATTTTTTTTTACAAGGAATGCCGGAGATTGTACAACCGCAAAATGTATTTCATCAGGTTAAACCCTGGACCCGTGTAAGAAGAAACAAGAAATTATATCGATAAAAAACTAAACCGTACATGCACCCCACAGCAGACCAGGCATCTCAACACTACGAACAGCCTCTTCCAGCTTCTTCATGTCAGTCTCATCGTCCCAAGGCTTCACATCCATAAGGACAGAAGATTTTCCACCTACAGTGATTAAAGGTTAAAAGATTTAAATGAATAGACATAAGCAACACTAATTAGTCTTGGCAGGCAATCTGTTTTAAGCCCAAAAGAGTGACTGCGGTTAAGATGGGCAAAAATTGCAACTATACTCAACAATGTGACGATGCAATCCTAAAGATGATTTGTGGAAGACATGCTAAACTATAAGCAGAAAATAAAGCATTTTTATCTAACACATACTTTTTGACAAGCACTTCATGTAAATTAGATTTTTATTTTGCCAGAACTTCTTGTAAATTAGATAAGTTGACAATAAAAGCTTACTCTCTTTCTTTTTGGACGATGCCTTCTTAGCTGCTTCCCTCTCCTCTGCTGCCTTCTTTTCCTCCTCTGTTTCATCACCAAAGAGGTCTATGTCATCATCATCTTCAGCAGGAGCACCCTGAAAATTTAGTATGTGAATGAGGAATGTTCTGATTAATTCTAAATAGCATCGGCATTATAAACTTCACAGTAAGACACTGCTGTTTTCAACATCAGCTGAATTACCAAAACAAGTCACTTTTTGTGGAATCAGATGACATGCTATCTAATAATTTGTGACATCCACAGAAAAACAGCACATGAATAGAATGCATAGAAAGAAAACAAAAGCTCATAGGATCATCAAAACAAAGTAGTATTATCCCTTCCGTATTTCCCAAATCTACTTTCAGACTTGCTGAGAATGATACTTCATTTCGTTCGGTTCAAACCAACCACTCAATTTAACATTGGTGAGCATGGTAATTTTCTCGGTCGAAGTACATTGACAAGAAAAGAAAAGAAAAGAAAAATGGGTCAATTTGAAGAGCTCCATGAGTTTCTAAAACCCTTTATAAAACAACCAGGCGAGTACAACTACAGGGCCAACAATCATATTCCCAGCTCCATTAACACATGTAAAGGTTTTTAGATTCTGCATTCAACCGAGGCTTAAACTTCAAAAATCCCATTCAACTTTCACCGCCATACGAAGTTCGGAACGAGTTATTAACACTTCAAGCAGTGAAAGTTTTTTCCTGAGCAAATTAAATACATAACATCACAAGCAGCGACACTGTTTTAATATCCAATTGCAACATTTGTTTTTATAGTAGAAACAATGAGCTATCAGAAAAAGCAATTCAGTGCACCTTTGCTTCCTCGGCAGGAGCAGCTTCAACTGGAGAGGCCTTGCCACTCACTCTCACTCCAACAGCTTCGCCAGGGAAGCTACCAATAACAAATTCCCAAGACAAAACAAATCAAAATACATGAATTGCAAATAAATAAATAAGTAAACTTTGCCAAAACACAGAATGGTATTCTAAAAGCAAATGACAGTGAAGTACAAAGCCAGGAGTGAGAGAATGAATCGAACCTGGCAGCAAGCTGGGCTGAAACAGCATCGTACCACTGGCTGGCATTGGGAAAGGAGTCTCCGGGCTTCTCCAAAACGGCTGCGTATACCTTTATGTCATCCCTCGTAAGCCCATCCCTGAAAACCCAACGGTCAATATCATCAAATATAGCGTTTTAACAGTCTCGATTAGCTGAAGGAATGAAGAAAAAAATTCAAACGGAAATCAAAAGAAGGGATTGATACCCAGAAATATATGATTTTCCGGAAAGAAACTCATCAAGAGACTTGAGGCCCGACTCGGTGTGGAGATCTGAGAAGGTGATAGCCATTGAATTCGATTTTGATCTCAGAAGAATGAGTGACTGGGAGAGAGTGGACTTGAAGCTTAAAAGGGCGAGAAGGGAGGCGGAGCTTCAATAACACCGAGCAAAAGAGAACGTATGACGTCGATACGAATGGTATTTATAGTCTTAATATTATAGGCAAACCCTAAAGGATATTCCCTTTCTAAACTTTCTGTTTTCCCAACTCTTTTTTTTTTTCCAAAAATTATTTATATCGTTGCTTCTTTGATAATTTCAAATGGAGTAATGTTAGAGAGAAGTAACTGTAACAATATATACTTTACATTCACTACATAGTTATTTCTAGTTCTCTATTTTTTTTTTAGATTTGGGAGATGTGTGGTCTATATGATGCTACATCATGTGTACAAAATAGTTACTCTCAGCAATGACTTTTATCTATATTTATTTTTTGTTAAATAAAATATTTTTTTAATAATATTATTATTTTGATATTTAAAAAAATTGAATTATTTATTATATTTTATATAAAAATTTAAAAAATTATAATAATAAGATGAGATAAAATGAAATGATTTTTACATCCAAACCAACCCTAAAGTATTACATTTTTATCCATTCTACTGAGATACTATTATTCTCTATCAAATTTTAAGTTTTATAAAAAAAATTAAAAAAATAATTGAATAGTCCATAAAAAAATAACACTTCAATGCCAAGGAATGAGAGCAAAGATAAAATATAAAATTTTTATTTTATGTCATCTCATCATTATAATTTTTTTAAATTTTTACATAAAATATAATAAGCAATTCAACCTTTTTAAATCTTAAAATAATAATAATAATAATAATAAATAATATTTTAAACTTTTATTTAAAACCAAAATTTTTATCTCACTCTCCAAACTGGTAATTAGAGGCATTCTTTAAAAATATGTTCAAATAATGAATTTGTGACTTGTGTACTATTTATTATTAAAATTATTTATAAAAGAAAATAAAAGAAAAAACTTCATCGTGGCTGTCCAATAGGTAGCCAACAGTGACCACTCCTTGAGCAGCTCGATCTAAGCTGCCCACGAGGGTAGCTACCATCAACCGTCCCTTAGGCCACCATCAGCCGTCCCTTTGGCCGGTCTCGTTTGTTTTACCAAATTTTTTAATTTATTTTATCTCATTTTATTCAATCATTACAATTTTTTTAAACTTTCATATAAAATAAAATAAATAATTTAATTTTTTTAAATTTTAAAATAAAAATAATATTAAAAATATATATATATTTTAATAATATTTTATTTTATTTTTAACTTTAATCTCAACTCATTTTATACGTAAAAACAAACAAGGATATCCTTTTATCCCTATTGATATCCAGCAATACTCCACCGTGAATACTCACATCACTAACTCCTTCAGAGTTGGGCTTTTCTTGAAGGACTTGTGTGGGTTAGCCTCTACTTGCAATCCTTGGCCTCTTAGAGCACTCCTAATAGATTATTCATCTTATTTTTTAAAATATATCATTAAAATTTATTTTTTTATTTTATATATTAACTTTTATAATATAGTATACATCAACTTATCTATTTTTTCTCACATCATTTAAATATTATACTTTTTAATTTTTTTTATTCATTTCAAATATTTTCTCTAACTATCAATGATATCCTCATATCTTTTAATATTTGTAATATTTTCTCAAATACAATGTCATATAATTATATTTTATTTTAAATTAATTCAAATTTATAAGCTAAACTAAAATATAAATTAATTCAAAAAATAATTATATCTGTCTCTCTACAAAACTCTCTAAAGAAAGAGAGCGTACAATAACTGAAGGGAAATATTGGACTTGCAGTAATGGAAGGGAAATAATACTATCCAGGAAAAGAAAAATGAAAAATTGGAAAAAAAATACTGGACTTGCAGTAATTAAAGGGAAATAATACTGTCCAGGGAAAGAAAAATAAAAATCTAGAAAAAATATTGAGGAATGGAAGTGCAAGAAATAAACAGATGGAGTGTGAAGAGGGATTGAAATGAAATAAATTAAATCACAGCAGTAGAGGTGAAAGTGCATAGATGAGAGAGATATAATTAAAAATTATTTACAAGTGTGAACAGTTACCACTAGTAGCGGTAACACTGTAGCCAATTGTAAATTGTAGATGAAATAAAACATCCGCTGGATGTCACTTTTAAACAATTTTCTTCCAATTATACAAAAAGAAGGGTTTTACAAAACTCGTTGGGAGTGCTCTTAGATGTGTGGTTCTTTTTCCCTTTCCCCTTACATGGGCAAAAAAAGATTAAAAATATGTTGTCCCATTTCGTTAAGGGAGATGATCCATTATTCATTGATCACTATTTATTATTTTACACTTCACATTTTATAAAAAATATTCTCACACCCTATTAAAAAAATCATAAATATAAAGTATAAAACTAAATAATAGCTTATATATAACATTTCTGTTACTCATATAATCTCAATCTTTGACCTCCTAGATGAGTGATTCATTTTCCCTTTTTCCTAACTTGCAAAAGTTGCCCCACATAGTTAAGAGAAATGATCCAAGTTGCCTTTACAAGATAGCCTCCACCATCCTTCAAAATTAGGCCATTTTGAAGAATGTCGGTAGATTTAGGAGATGCTATACTTTGTGAATAGCAGTGAAATAATTTGAGTTAAAATGTTTTATTGAGTTTTGAAAAATGAGAAATAAAAAATTGAATAAAAAATATTTTATAAAATTAAAATATAGTATTATTTTTCAAATTTTATTTGAAAGTTTGAAAAAGTTATAATTAGATAATAATTATATGAAAAAAGTTGAGATTTGAAATTAAAAAGTATTGAGTCGGGCTACTCTGCCTCCCAAAGTAGCCTGCTCAATCTAATCTAACCGTTAGGCCAAATTCAACATTTTATTTTTTTTTCAATTTTTTTATTCACACTTTTTATCATTTTAAAAAATTTTTTAAAAATATAAAAAAAATATCAATATACTAATAATCATTTCCTTAAGTATTAAGTGAAAAAAAAAATACACAACGTGTCAAAATAAAGAGGCAAAATGAGTGGGCAAAGTAGCAATTTTCAAAAAATATTTGTATTTGAGTAATCATGTTAAGGAAGAAAACTATGAGAAATTTTAAGATGAGATAAAATCATTGAAATGTGTTTTCCAAACAATCCCTTAGCATACATTTTGGGTCTACGACCTCCTAAATGCATGTTTGGTTTCTTTCTCTTTTTACCCTACCAAAACAAAATATAAACTATGGTTTCAACAATTTTTGGATATGAGGAAAGGCTCGGAGGCCTCACCGCTCCAAATGATCTTTATCATTTTGATTGAAAAGTTGACTTGTCTAAAGTTGCCTGTCTTGTGCTGCAGCTATCTCTGTTGATCATGTCTTTAGAATCTGTTTGGATAGTGTAATACTATTTATTATTTTTTATTATTATTTATTTATTATTTATTATTTTTATTATTATTTACGACTATTTAATATTTTTTATTATTTTTTTATTACTATTCAGAGAATATTTGAGATCACCTCATTACCCAAACGCAACCTAATTTTAACTCTTTACTCATTATATTGTCAGCTTTGATCAAGTTAACCCTTTTAACATTTAAACTTCTAAACGTATTTTCAAAAAACTTTAGGATTTCTTTGAATTTAAGAATTAAGAAAATTCTAAAAAATATTGGCCTTAGTTGCCAAAAATGGCTTTTCATTAAACAAAAATACAACTCATAAGAAAAACATAGTTATTCATTTTAAATTGAATTTCCTTAAGAATTATTTTTCAACTTTTAAACGACTTTTTGTTTTTGTTTTATGTTATTTCTGTTTTTTTAAATATGATGCATGCATACGTGTCAAATATTTATTGGTCTTGACTTGGTACTTTTAGAGTTGACTAACGAAATAGTGACCAAAAGATAAATAATCAAAGTCAAAAGTATAATTATCAAAAAGTTCAAAATTAAAGCCTAGAGGCTAATTTATTTTATTTCAGTATTTAACCCTATTCAAGATATAAAAGCATTATCTGATCAATCAGCATAGCTGGAGAAGATAAAATTCAAATTAAAAAGTAAGCATTACTTATTATAAAATAGATCAGTTATTGCCTACAATAATATAGCATCTACTGGTGTCTATAGAAGAGAAGTGGAAAGTTAATTGCTTGAAGCTAACAATTCCTATACTCATGCTGTGGCCAAAAAGCATCACATGAATAAGAACTAGATGGGTGTAGAATTACAAAAAATCAACTATATAGGGGTATATATCATTATAATTATATATATATATGTAATAGTATATACAAGTTTTAAATATATAAATTTCAGACTCATTTTATAAAAAATTAAAACACACCATAAAAAGTGTGAAAATTTACTTTTTCTTGATGCTTGTGTATTTGGACTTGGGTTTATCCCTATCATTCCTAATATATATATATATATATATATATATAAAATGTTAGTTTGCTCTCTCACTTTGTTCACTCAATTTGACCATTTGTGTATTTAATTTTTTTTACTTAATGATTAATAAAGTAATTTTTAGTGTATTGGTATATTTTTTTATTTTTTTAAAATATTTAAATATGTTAAAAAAATATAAAAATAAAAATGAGAAAAAAATAAAAATACACATTTGGCCTATTGGTCAAATTGAGCGGGCTACTCTGGACGGCAAAGTAGCCCGACTTATATATATATATATATATATATATATATGAAAATGATAATATGCCCTCTCATTTTACCTCTTCATTTTGACTGCTCATGTATTTATTTATTTTTAAATCTTTTTTGCTTAATAATTAAGGAAGTAACTATTAATGTTTTGGTATTTTTTTAAAATGTTTAAATATGTTTAAAAAATGTGAAAAAAAAGTGAGATTTAGCCTAGGGGCATGCCAATAGCAGTCACTGCTGGGCAGCACCCTAGTAGTATCCATCAAAAAAATAATTCTATATAAATTTTATATATCATACTACCATTCAACTCTCACTATGTAATATGTGACACATTTATTACCATTGAATGATAAATAATTATTTATCATCCAGTGGTGATAAATATGACATATCTAACATAGTGGAATAAAAATAAGGTAGAATTATTTATCATCTAATGGTAATAAATGTGCTACATCTTATTTAATAGAATAAAAATAAGATGAAGATGTGGCGTTAAAATTACATATATATCCACAATGAGCTGCTTTTTCAATCGCTTCCTATATATATAGCTCTTTCTTTCTTTTCATTTCTCCAGAGAATACCAACCAACTTTGCAATCTCTTCTCAATTTTCCTTTATTTTGCTGCGATTCTTGGTTTCGTTCTTTATTCTGTTTCTCTCTCTCTCCACCCCATGGATGACGATAAAGAACAAGATCAAAACGAGTCTGAAGGAGATTATGATTCCATACCAATTAGTGAAGATGAGGAGAAGATGAACGGGTTCAGTACTTCATCTGGAACCATGGATAATGGTGACGACGGGAAGCCAAAAGATATTGAAGAGCGTATCTGTCATGAGTACGTTTATGGCAAAACATTTAAAGATGGACGTGCTTTTAGGGGTCATAAAGGATCTCACAGTCGGACAAACCAAGATCAAGTTCTTTCCAAGAACATCGAGAAAAGTGGTCCTTCGGCTTTAGATAGGGGTTGGAGGAGGGTTCAACCTCCCCAGCCGCCCCAGCCGCCGCCTCCGGCTATTGACATAAACGATTCTAGTTCGAGCAGTTTAGAATATGTGGATGATAGTAGCAGTGGTTCATCAACAGATTCAGAATTTACGAGGTACAATATTGATATTTTGATTTCTTTGTCCAACTAGTCCAGGTCTGACGGAAGAGGGCGAGAAGGCAAAAAGGCACCTTGGGCTGCTGAGGTTCACTTGTGTTATGGGTAAAGTAGTGATTTACCCAGAACGTAAGAACAAAGAGGAAGAAATTCCCAAATAATGAATGACTAACACAGATTGGAGAAAAACCAAGAATCACTTTCTTGATTCTTGGAAGAGGCTTTCGAGGAACCTCCAACCTCCAGACGAAATTCTTATTAATCTTCTGCACACCAAACTACTTACAATGCACTCAGTATTTATAATACTCGAGTGATAAAATGCCTCGTATTACAAATGAAACAACTCACAGCCTTAAGCCTCATTTTCAGTTAAAACTGTTATTTATCTTCACTTAACAAAACGCACCGTTTTATTAACTCATAAGACTCCCCGTTTTAACCCCTCATCTCTCTCGACTGATTCCACATTATTAACTAACCACACTAACTAACTTCCAGCCGTTACATTCCCTTCCCCATAACAAAGTCCTTGACCACAAGGACTTAATCCTTCCCACTAAAGGACCTTACCCACAAGGTGGGGATAACGATCACGCAATGTCCACAATAGCTCCCAGGTACTATCTTCAACAGAAGCTCCTAGCCATTTCACCAACACTTCAGTGACAGCATGGTTGCGGATTTTCTTCACTCTCCTTTGCAAGATCAATTTAGGTTCAAGTTGCACTTGTCCTTGAGAATCCAAAGGAGGCAGTGTAGGAAGTGGAATAACATTTTGACCCAACTTTTTCTTCAAACGTGACACATGTACCACAGGATGTATCTTTGTAGAAGGAGGCAAGTTGAGTTTGTAGGCAACTGTCCCAATTCTTTCCAAAACCTGAAAAGGTCCAAAAGACCTTGGAGATAATTTCAGATTGTGGCGTAGGGAGACATTTTTCTGTCTGTATGGTTGCAATCTAAGAAACACCCAATCTCCCACTTGAAATTCTCTCTCAATTCTCATTCTATCTGCAAATTCCTTCATTCTATTCTGAGACTTCAGTAAATTCTCCCTCAACATCAACCAAAGCTGCTCCCTGGATTTAAGTTGTTGGTCTACTGCAGGATTGACAGAAGTCCCAGCTACATAAGAAGCCAATTTGGGAGGTAAGTAACCATAAAGTGCTTCAAAAGGACAGACTCTAATGGAAGAGTGACAAGTGGTGTTATAACACCATTCAGCCAAAAGAATCCACAAGCTCCACTCCTTAGGTTTGTCACTGGTGTAACATCTCAAATACCCTTCAACAGTTTTATTCAAGGCCCCAGTCTGCCCATCTGATTGAGGATGATAAGCAGAACTGAAATTGAGGGAAATTCCTTGCAATTTGAAAAGCTCCTTCTAAAAATTACTCGTGAAAATGGCATCACGATCTGATACAATTGATTTAGGCAACCCATGCAGCTTAAAGACACCAGAGAAGAAAACCTGGGCTACCTTACTTGCTAAATAGGGGATGTGCCAAAGGAAAAAAATGTCCAAACTTGGTGAATCTGTCCACCACAGTAGAAATCACATTATAGGCACCAGAGAGAGGCAAACCCTCAATGAAATCCATGGAAATATCTACCCATGGTGAGGAAGGAACAGGTAAAGGTTGCAAGAGGCCAGCTGGATGCACATTTTCATGTTTGCATGTCTGACATACTTCACATTCTCGAACCAATGCCTTAATATCTTTGCGCATTCCCTTCCAGTAGAAGTCCAACTTGGCCCGATGTAATGTCTTATGATAGCCCACATGACCAGCTTGTGGACTATGGTGAATGTGATGCAATACTTTAGCCTTGAATGGTGAATCTGAAACCACCACAAATTTTCCTTTCCTTAATAACAAGCCTTGCTGTAGTGTAAAGTGCTTAGGACCCTCTGATCCTTGTTGCAACTTCTCATAGAAGCCTCGAATTATGGGACAAAGTTGATAGCTTTGTTTTAATTCTTCCACCCAAAGAGAGGTAGGAAAAGTGATAAGTGCTAAGGTTGCTGACTGCTCTTCAGACTTCCTAGAAAGAGCATCAGCTACCTTGTTTTCATTTCCTCTTTTGTAATCAATAGTGAAATCATAGCCTATTAACTTTAGAACCCATTTCTGTTGAGTTTTTGTGCCAATCCTTTGCTCCAATAAGTACTTAAGAGCTTGCTGATCAGTTTTTATTTTAAACACAGCACCCAAAAGATAAGGTCTCAATTTAGCTACTGCAGAAACAAGAGCTAATCTTTCTCGTAGGTAGATAAAAGTAATGCTTTACCTTTCAATGCCTTGCTATAAAAAGCAATAGGCTGATCTTCTTGCATGAGAACAGCTCTCAACCCAAAGCCTGAAGCATCACACTCAATAGTGAAGCTTTTCAAGAAATCAGGCAATCTGAGTACTGGTGGATTAGTAACAGCCCTCTTCAAACTTTGGAAAGCTTGAAATGCCTCCTCAGACCAATGGAAAGAATTTTTCTTCAACAGCACTGTTAATGGGGCAGCAATGGATCCATAATCCTTGTTGAACTTCATGTAATAACCAGTGAGGCCAAGAAACCACCTCAAGGCTTTCAAAGATTTTGGAATAGGCCAGTCAATCATGGACATAATCTTAGAAGGATCAGCTTTGACACCACAACCAGAAATGATATGTCCCAGGTAATCAACTTCATGCAATGCAAACTTACATTTTGACATTTTTGCATATAGGGTATGCCGCTTTAAAACTTCCAACACTGATCTCAAATGTACAACATGGTCCACCAAATTCCTGCTGTAAACCAATATGTCATCGAAAAAGATCAATACAAACCTTCTTAAAAAAGGTTTAAACACATCATTCATCAAGCTTTGAAATGTAGCAGGAGTATTAGTAAGCCCAAAAGGCATTACTAAGAACTCATAGTGGCCTTCATGAGTTCTAAAGACTGTTTTCTCAATATCCACATCTTTAACTCGAATCTGGTGATACCCAGATCTTAAGTCCAGCTTGGAAAAATATTGTTGCTCCATATAATTCATCAAGTAACTCATCAATAACAGGAATGTGGAACTTATCCTTAATGGTTACTTGATTTAATGCTCAATAGTTCACACACATCCTCCATGAACCATCAGATTTTTTTACAAGAAGCACTGGTGATGAAAAAGGGCTCTGACTTGGCCTCACCACCCCAGATTTCAACAAATCCTGAACAATATTCTCAATCTCAGTTTTCTGATAATGAGGATATCTATAAGGCCTGACTGAAACAGGAGCAGTTCCCTCCTTAAGAGGAATATGATGATCGAAAGACCTAGTGGGAGGTAAGCCCACAGGTTCATCAAACACGTTCTTAAAATCTTGTAACAATTCTTCTACTTCTTGCACCTGACTTCCATGTTTTTCTGTTGGATCTTCAGTTCTCAACTGCAAAAATCAACCCTACTGTCTCACCAAGGAAGACTTCAAGCTGCCCTCCCCATTTTGAAGCCTAATGCCATCAGACTTCAACCCATGTAAGGTGATCTTGGACTGCCCAACTGTAAAGCTCATAGACATGGAATTAAAATCCCAATTGATTGGCCCCAAAGTCTTTAGCCACTGAACTCCCAATATTATGTCACACCCACCCAAAGTTAGAACATGAAATGGAATTCTAAACTTTGAGTCTTGAACCTTGATGATTTCTTCGCAACTACCACTACTTACCAACTTGTCACCATTAGCTACTCTCACTTGTAGCTTCAAATCATCATGTACCTTCAGTTTTGCTGCTTGCACCACCAATGGGTCCAAAAAATTATGTATACTCCCAGAGTCCACTAAGATTTCAACCACACAACTTCCAACTCTTCCCAATAACTTCATGGCATTATTGTTAGAGCAGCCAGATACTGCATTTATGGACACCTCTAACACTTCTCCCACATCTGTCACCAACTGTTCCTTGGTCACTAGAGGCTCATCCACTTTCTCCTCTACTTCTAAAGCTTTATTAACAGAATCTTCAACTTGTAACAGATACACTTTAGGGGCCTTACATGTATGCGTGGGATTCCATTTTTCATCATAATGGTAACATAAACCTTTCTTTCTTTTTTCATCCATTTGTGAAGAAAAAATCTTCTTAACTGCTAAGGGAGGTTTTTGGAATCTGTTGGCTTCCACCATAGAATCACTCAATGCTGAAACCCCTCTCCATGGTTTTTTAATAGCTGATAGGTACTCTTCATGGATTTTCGCCAATCCAAATGCAGCCCCAAGATTCACTGGATTAAACATCCTCACAGGTAACCTGATTTCATCTTTCAAGGCACTCACAAAACAACTAGCAAATGCTTCTCTGATAAGCCTATCAACCTATTTGCCAAGGCTTCAAACTGTGACTTATACACAGCAACAGATGTGGTCTGTTTTAACTTGGTTAATGCCTCCACTGGGTCATCATATGCTAATGGCCCAAATCTCACTTGCATTGCCGTAACCAAGGACTCCCAAGAATTGAACTGACCTGAGTTAAAAGCAGTTTGATACCAAACTAATGCCTCACCCTCCATATGATATGAGGCCACCATTAATTTTTGATGAAATGGTGTTTGATAAAAATCAAAATATTGATTAGCTTTAAAGACCCATCCAGCAGGATCACATACACCAAAACGTGGAAAATCCAAACGAAAACTTCTCTGAACAGTCCTATCTTCATTACCTCTAACTTCATTTGTATTAACAGTAGAAGACTCAACCAAAGATCGTAACATATCAGAAACTTGTTCTAACCTTTCTGACATTGCAGTAATAACTTGATGATTCTCCAACTGTCTATGAACCATTTCTTGCTGCTTCTGCCACCCATCTTGCTGACCTTTCAGAGCTCCACGTGCTCCACGTGTGCCTTCTGCCATCACAGGATCGACTGCTAGTTGATACCAATTGTTATGGGTAAAGTAGTGATTTACCCAGAACGTAAGAACAAAGAGGAAGAAATTCCCAAACAATGAATGACTAACACAGATTGAGAGAAAAACCAAGAATCACTTTCTTGATTCTTGGAAGAGGCTTTCGAGGAACCTTCAACCTCCAGACGAAATTCTTATTAATCTTCTACACACCAAACTACTTACAATGCACTCAGTATTTATAATACTCGAGTGATAAAATGCCCCGTATTACAAATGAAACAACTCACCGCCTTAAGCCCCATTTTCAGTTAAAACTGTTATTTATCTTCACTTAACAAAATGCACCTTTTCATTAACTCATAAGACTCCCCGTTTTAACTCCTCATCTCTCTCGACTGATTCCACATTATTAACTAACCACACTAACTAACTTCCAGCCGTTACAACTTGTCTATTACTCGAAAGAATTCTACTCGTCCCAACCAAATCCTCCCTGCTAGAAATAGTGGCTCGACGAGTTGCGGCTCTATGATTGACAGCAAGAAATCTGAACGTTCGATCTCGTGCAAGGATGAAAGAATTGATGCTTTGGACACGGAGAAACAAAGAATGAAGAACCTTGTAATTGATGAGACTAAAGAGCATGGCAAAGATCAAGAACATGAAGAGAGCACGAATACTAGTGAAGATCACGGTTATCAAATAATTCAAGAGAAGATG